>NC_056736.1:477322069-477425365 GCF_019279795.1 Protopterus annectens | reverse complement strand
CCGGGCAACAATACCTGCCACATTCCACACTACGTAGCATGCCCCATCGGTCAGCACACACTGACAGGTGCTATGCACAACCTCACTCTGGGGTCCATCCCAAGGTACTGTATGTGGGACACCATGCACTACTCTGCTCTGGACAGACGTTACACGGCCTGGATATACATATCCCACCACCACCACCCTTTCAGTACAGTAGACTACATTGATATGTATGTGGTTAGACAGTTATTCACTTGCTGGGACTGGGATGGTATCCATGCAGCACACTGGGCCAGTGGAAGCCACAAGCCACACTGCTGACCCCTTTGCAAATGCTTACCACAGACAGGACCCATGCTGGGTGGATTGCATGACACTTGCACACATGTCTAACCCGGACCCTATGCACAACGTGGTTAGGCATTCTGTCCAGTGGACCCCAGACAGAGGCAGATTATATAACATTAGCAGGGGGCTACTGCAGGACAGAGCACATTCACATTAAGGGTAGGCATCTGTGGTCAGCACTGGTACTACGCTACAGTCCGTCGTAACAACAGCCACAGCCTACTCTGGGAGGGTAATAGACACAAACACTGTGGATGACCACAAGGCCTTCTTCAGTTATGTTACACATACCGACCACATGCCTCGGATATGCTCTGTGTTAGTCCACACCTACTTAACATTCACCAAACACACGCATATTGGCAACATTCCTGCAGACATGTTCGTGCACATATCCCCTCCCTCTCCCTCACCTTTCGGATATTTATCACAGCTGGGTGTAACCTCAATATCATCGCACATGTCCAGGTGAGGGCCGCCCTCAGCGGAGGAGAACACACAGCATCACTATGACCTTGTGGTCCCCCTGGATGTGTGCTACCAGCACTCTGGGGGACATACCACCGCATGTAACAGTGATAGTTTATCTTGGCCATGCTACAGGATATGTACCTGGACAGTGGCATACAGCAGCAGTGGTCCCACAACACTAAGGGGACACCTCGACTGACCCTGGGAATTACCACATCATATGCATAATGGGCCTGGTCTGCTACGCTATGGGGTACTGCAGTATGGGATGCATGTGCAGTGACATCAGGTACCTGCAGACACTTGTTCCCAGCCAGTGTGCCTTTGGGATGGGCTGATCCTGGCTTGGGGCCTGGCTGACATTTCAAAGCAGTCACTACAGCCATTGCTAGGCCAACACACAGACACATGCTACCAGGGTCTTGGCCTATGCCTGCTTGACATGTGATGTGTGGTCATCCCCTTTTGTTGGAACTACGTACACACAACATATCACATGGACATACCTATGGATACAGAACTATGACACATTTGGAGGGTTCACAGTATGCACACTGTTAACCTGCTTCTTTGCATTACCTCTGTATGTCGCAGCTGGTTGCATTCCACAGCTTCTGCTTGCCGCTGCTATCCCTGTCAGTGCTGACAGCTTCAGGTTAGGGAGAGTCACAGTGTTTTTTTTTTTATTTTGGTGCTCTCTCTCTCTCTCACTTCTCGCCTCTCTCTGTCTGCTTCCAGACAATGCAATTAATTTATTGCATGTGTGGAGTGTTAGCATTGGATGCTTTTGTAGGTATTTGCATAGGTCCATGTGATGGCCTCTGCACCAATTGAGGGCCAGCATTTGCTAATTGCATACAGCTGGTTGTGTACTGATTGCAGTTCTCAATGTGATTTCAGGTCAGTGCTATAAAAGGGTATGTGTGATAGGCGTTGCCCTTTCAGATTGTGTGGGGACCATGCTGGTATGCTGTGGACAGTGTTCTGTGATTGTAAAGGTTAGTATCTCTCTCATGCTTCAGGCTGTGTTGTATATTCACAGTTCTCCATTCCTCTTTCATGTTCCCTGTAGCAAGTGTGTATGCACTTTGACTCCTACAAGTATATCTAGATATATTTATATATATATATATATATATATATATATATATATATATATATATATATATATGTACATATGCATACATATACCTATGTACTTTAACTGACCTTATTATCTACAGGCTGCCAACTAGCATGGCTGTTTCTTTTCACACACTTCTATTATGGATATCCATTGTTTGTGACATTTATTTTAAATGGCATGCTTTGTGTACTACACATCCTATATTCCCTTTACATTCATCCCTACTTTTACATGTTATATTTATTTTAGCACAATGTGTTTGTATAAGAGTCATGGCTTAGTGGTAGGGTGTACAGACTAGTGCTTCCAAGGTCCTGGGTTCGGGACTGACAGTGGGAGTTTATTTTTCTTTTGAACTGAGTACAGGACCTGTCAATCACAGTGACTAAGGCACTTTTAAGCAGTTGTAACCGAGCTAGCACTGGTTTGCGAAGCTCACGCATGCGCACTGGCGGTTAGCTCCGCACACCGCTTACAACTGCTTAACGGTGCTTACTCTGGCGCACACCCGCGCTATTTTCTTTGAAAGAAAGGAAAATGGGGAGACAGGAAAGTGGTGAAAAAGGGGTCACAAAGAGGGTAAGACAGTAGGGAAACAAGCTTGGGATGTGCAGGAGGGATGTAGGTAAGGCCCATAGCTGCCCATTTCTTCATCAGCAACAGCTGTGCATATGTATGTAATTTGGTGTGACATTTGAAACCTTCCACCCCTGGGAGAGGTGTCAGGACAACAATAATACTTGTGGTACAGCCAATTGTAATTGATAAGGTCCATGTCCAGTGGACATGTGTGCGGAATGGGCAGCTATGTATGGGGCGTAATTTTTTTGTGGGTACAGAGTGCCCTTTTTTTTTTTTTTCAGGTAATACTGGCATGTCAGGTGAAGGAAGTTGGTTCAGATGGGGAGGTAGGCTGGGTAGGTAAACAGACAAGACAAACAAGACGCATACAGGGGCGGTGTATGACACGTGTGGGGGGTTACACAAATGACGGGGACGGAGGTTTGGATATCCAGAGCCCATGAACCCACAGATGGCAACAGTGGAACTGATATCCCCACCCATAGGCAGTTGCCACTGTCCCTTCACTGCCCAGGACGGGGCTGTGCTGGGGGCTGTGTAGGTGGGGCAACGGGCATGCCCGTTAGTTGCGCCACCCGTGCCTCGAGCTGGCGTAAGGGCTCAAGGACAGAATCCCAAATCTTCTTACGCACCACAGTCCGGACACTACGGAGGGTGAGTGGTGGATCTCCTCCGGCCACACTTGCAGAGGGGAGGTGAGCCCCATCCCCTGCAGTGCTTCCACCCGCAGGTGGCACAGGGCCACCGGAGAAGGGTCCGGACTCGGCACTAGTGCCAGGTGCACTCGCCAGCTGAGGTGGGAGAGGTGGGTCCGCTGGAACCCGCCTTCCCTGTCGTTCTATGTTTTGCATTATGTCATGACAGTTTGGGTTAGTGACATATAATACCATTCACAGTTAGTTGTAACAGCATGCATCATTTTTCTGTAATTTTTCTGTAATTTTTGATTCTATATCTACATCTTCCATATTTAATGATTCCTCTTCATAAGTCCAATATAGAACAGCATGAAGATATGAGGTTTCATGCATGCATCTTAATGCCTCTTAGTAGGCACATCGCAGGGTGGTTTCTAGCCTATGCTGGCTTGATACACTTTTAATCAGCATAGACAGGTCACCCTTTATATTTATTTAAGCTATTGCTTTATTTGACATTCAGATAGGTCTTATAGTCTAGCTGCTAATATGATGAGCTTGAATTCACCATATATACAGGCTCTCATGCTTGTTTGCACATATCTTTTATGGTTGTGTATATATTTTTTACATACTGTATGTATTTCCTCATTTTTCTCATTTTATTAGCTATGTATTTAGTTTATATGTTCATAGAAGGGAGGCTTTTAGTTACGGTATTTGAACCAATGCCCCTTTCATTGATATGATTAAGTTTCAAGCAACTTCGGCAGTTGTTATAAACACGGCTTAATGCTTGTAAAGTTATGTATACTCTAGGCATTAGGACCCAGAAGAAGCCTTGTCTTCTTCAAGTCATCCTTCAGAAGCACGTGATTGTCTGTATAGCTACAAACGCTTTTGGATGTGTACTATATACAAAGTAGAAATGGTTTGTAAACATATACATGGTTTTGGATCGTGAAATGTTCTACTGAGGCAAAGTAAGCTCTATTTTTATGTTGTACGCTTGGTCGTAGATTTTCAGCGTTCCTCATGTCTATTTTTGATATATTCACGCTAGTGAGCAGTGAGTTGTTTTATTTAGTTTTATTATGCTGAACACAGCAGTGGCTGTTATGCTTGATTTAAAATGAAGGTCAGCATAATACTGAACTAAAATGTATATCTGATGTTGTAGAATTCTTTGGAGCTGTTTTTAGATAAATTTTGTTGTTTGATTTGAATGATGGTTATGATTCATCATTGCATTGCTATGTGCATAATTTATATGAACAGTTTTAGGTAATGCATTTTAAACTGTTTTTTTAAACTGTTTTTTAAACTGTTTAGATTGTTTTTTGTCTCTATGACTACTAATTTATAATTGATTAATTGCATTTGTATGTTTAATGAGCCCGCCCAAAAGCTGTATATAAGCATTACAGATTTCATTTTGAATTGATATCTGAAGAAGCATAGCTATGCAAAGCACTCATTTCATGTTATTTGAATAAAAGTTCTTGCTGTTTTTGAAAGATTGCCTATGGTCATTACTTGGGAGTTGCTGTAACCCATGTCCTGCTGATGTTCGTGGTGGCTGCTTTCACATTTTTACATGCATTAGTATTCCCATTAACCAAACACCCAGATATTCACACCATTGAACAGCGTGCAAAACACATGCATAATTTGAACAGTAATACACAGTCCAACAACATGCAGGGTTGATTGATGGCAACAGGCCATCAGGTGTGGATGTATGAACAGGGCGGATGCATCAACAGACATGCAAATATATATGACCCAACAGGACAGACGTCCAGGGGTGTTAATTGTGATTGCACATACCATTTTCACGTGGAATGGGTTATAGGTGGTTAGAGGGTGGGGTAAATAAAGTAATATTAACACCTTCGAATACAAATACATATGCTGTAGATTTCTAATAGCTACAGTTATATACACACTACTGTTCTAACTACAGTGTCCTATATGTTAACTACTTCACCTTGCAGATGGGACTGTTACTGCAACATCAATCTACATTTTATTGCTGTTCATACACATTCATATCAAGCTTTGTTCAGATACATCATCCTGTTACTTTTGCTTTATATACTTGTAGACAAGTGTGGATGTTTGGTATATCAGACAATCATCCTATCTCATGTATTTCAGACTGGGAGCAACATATCCAGATTTTGGGGTACACATTCCACATGCAGCAACACTTTGAACAGATTTTGCTGTTTGGTTCTGAGTCTCACATGCATTTAATTCTGTCCTGACTGCAGTATAGTTTATTCAGGGGTTATTACTACTGTATTGCTGTATTCCTGACACTTTCTCACACTCTCTCACTTGCTTTCATGTTACTATTCAGACTGGTACTTCTAGGCTTTATTGACATGTTTTAACAGTGGTTATTACAGTTCTTTCCAGCAGTCTCACTTCTGTCATGTTTCAGTATTTCCACAGGGATATATTTCACACATGTGATTTCATCCTCTTCGGCAGCTATACTTTACATGCTGCTGCAGGTTGTGTACTATTTTCTTACAGGCAGGGCATTTTTATTTCAAAATATATGTTGGACAGTTTCATGTTTAGTTTACACTTTCAGGCTAGGAACTGTTGTAATCAAGCAATACTTGCATACACTTTCACACTGTTACTTGCAGATTTAATTCCTTCCTGGCTACACTGCACTCTTTTGCTGACTGTCATACATTTATATATCTTTACAGTTACTGGTAGTGGATTACTGACCTGCCTGGTGGCGCAACTGCACCAGCCTATCGGCATAGGCTCTGCGGTTTGCAGAACGGACACCTGCAGCTGTAATATAAATGAAGTAATATTGGAATACACATCTCCATAATTTCAGGTAGTTTAACTTTCTACATACATAATTAATTGCTACTTACTCAGTGGTGGGGCGTTGGGTGATTGCCGGGCCTCCTGGATCCAAAGGTTCAGTTGGTCCTGCTTGCGTCTCTTCAGGTCCGCATGGTGGTGACGGACCTGCTCACCTGTCCTTGGAATTCCTGTGGCACTGGTGAGTTCATGAGCCAACTGGTCCCACGCTTCAGCCCTGTACGCTCCCCAGAGGACCTGGCCCTGCATGAGTTGGGCCTCATGGTTGTAGACTAGGAGCCAGGCCATGTACCTGGACTCCTCAACACCCCACCTCTGCGCTCAAAAGCGACTACCCTCTCCTGCACCTGACATTCTGCCTGCAGGTCTGTTCTACAATCGTTTATGCTGTGTATTCCCGCCTATGGGGCTTATATAGTCCGTTTTCCCACATATCTGTGATTGGCCATTTTGGAATTGTATCAACTTCAGTAAACCTGCATTGTCATGCTGTAGTTTGTATTCATTCCTATATATGAGCTATTATTGCATTTCTAGGTACTGCTGTCATGGCTTAGTGGTTCTGTACCTTGACTATGGTGTATAGTATCCTGGGTTCGAACCTGGCCACTGCTTTTTATTTTTCATGACTGTCTAGACATGTTGAGGGGTGTGTCTGTGTAAAGGCAGTTTTGATACGGCTTGCTCAACGTTGCCCGTCGGTTAGCTTGTTTGCGCGGTGCGCAGCTCCGCGCAAACGGGGTACGCTGCTTTAAGTCTCATTTGGCTATCGGCACGCATATTCTGCTCAGCTCAGTTAGGGGCACATATATTTAGCATGGTAAACCACTGCTCAGCTACGGGCACTCAGTTTGCACCAGTTGGACCAATGCTTATCTACGGGCACATACACTCACTCTGTTGAACTGTAGCTCAGCTATAGGCACATCTGGCAGTTTCTATTCATTTCTTAGCTCACATTTATTCAATATAAATGGGCTATTTCATTGCATTTTACATATATTCTGGTTTTATGTGTACATATGTGTCGGGGACTTTTTTCCTGCTTATTTTGCAAAAAAAAAAAATGGTGTTGTGGGGGCTCGAACCATGAATGCCTGCTCTGCAGCCAGCATCTCTACCGCTACGCTATTGCTTCCTGGCTTATTTTGCATATTTAGTTCTTATATGCTTTCCCATTGACTGCTAACTGTAGCTGCGCTACGGGCACGCTCGTGCAAACGAGCGCACTCACGGTTAAACATTTTTACTATTTAAAAAAAATATGACATGTTTATTTAGATTTCTTTTATGTTTAATAGTCTGTAGGAGCATGTGTTGTGTTGTGTTTATTCACATTTCCGTGGACTCTGTTGTGGGTGTCTACTTTGGACACCTTTGCACTTATGGGGGCGTGTCCGCTTGCAGGGCTCAGCCTACGGACACGCCCCCAACTGTCTTACACAGACTGTGTTAGACTTAGGTGTGATTCAGCATGCTCTCATGAATATGCAGAGCATGCTGACATCACTCCGTTTAACTGCAGCCTCCGTGTATGAGTTATAACTCTTACACGGAGGCTTCGTGAATCCTGCCCATTGAATTTCAGCAATTTGACAGTATAAAGTCAAAACTATCACAACACCGACACTTCACAATCACAAAACCAAAACATTGAATATACACACTACAGCACAGAAACACAAACCATAATACCCACACCACAAAACAATTAAATACAACAAAACACCACACACCTACACTACACAAATGCGGGGGGGGCAAGCCCCCCTGCACCCCACACTCCTCCTACTTATATATACTAACTCAGAGATTGCATAAACAGTAAATACAAAAATAATCACACTCAGCTAGCACACACAATCATACCTCCACCTCCCTACCCTAACCCACTCATACAAGTTACAAAAACACTCACTCACCTTAAACTGCTGACACCATCCCAGCCAAACACTTCAGCACCATAATGCACATGCATAAGTGCGAATTCGACATAGTCCTATTCGCGCTTATGCACTTTCTTTATTTTGAAGTTTCGACTTCATGGACATGAATTTCTGCAATTCAATATTTCAGCAATTCGTGTTTATGAAGTGAAACCATATATATATATATATATATATATATATATATATATATATATATATATATATATATATATATATATATATATATATATATATATATATATATATATATATATATATATATATATATATATATATATATATATATATATATATATATGTATATGTATATACACATAGTTCTCTGTATGTGTGCATATGCATGCATGCCTGTATTTGTGTGTGTATTTCGTTGTATATCTTTATATATTTAAGTAGCAAGACAAGCTAAAAGAAAAGCAAATGTGAAGCTGTGTGTGTATATGTGTGTGTGTGTGTGTGTGTGTGTGTGTGTGTGTGTGTGTGTGTGTGTGTGTGTGTGTGTGTGTGTGTGTTTGTGTGTGTGTAAGTGCATGTACGTTTATATATGTGTATGTATATGTATATATGCATATACATATATATATATATATATATATATATATATATATATATATATATGCATGCTTATATGTGTGTTTGTGTGTATGCATATATATTTATTATGCATGTATATGTACGTGTGTGTAAATATATGTATATATATATATATATATATATATAGAGAGAGAGAGAGAGAGAGAGAGAGAGAAGAGAAATGGATATTTGTCTGTTTGTGTTTAAGTATTTGCACATATTTTTTGATTTGTCTTGACTTTCTCCTTTTGTATGGCCCATCTCTGACCCTTACCATTTCCCCTCCCCTATGTGGCTGAGACTGGGAATTTTCACCCACACACACACACACACACACACACACACACACACACACACACACACACACACACACACACACACACACACACACATACACACACACACATACATACATATACATACAACATACAGATACACACACACAGCTTCACATTTGCTGTTCTTTTAGCTTGTCTTGGTACCAGCCTCAAGAGTAATCAACTTTATTCATTTTTCTCAAATACTTTCTAGACTCACACATAGTTACTAAGTTTTAATTACGCCACCACCCTTAGCATCATATTTATTTTTTGAGTTCCGATAACCATCACTATCCACCCCTCTACCATCACAGTATTTCACACAGAAATGAATCCCACTGCCATCTGTTTGATTATTATTTACTATAGTAATATAACATAAATATAGGAATTTATGTTTGCATTGTTATTTGTTACTATATCCATCACAGTGATTAACAGCCAGATACACAGTGTTTTGTAGTTGCTTAGATAGCGTATATAGCACCAATCACAATAAAAATGCAAATTATGTTGGTACCATTGCTCCAGTCACTGTCACTGAATATGATCTGTTTATGTGGTCTTGGATTATTCCCTTCATTGTAATTTACTTGACTTTTTCATGGTAAATTGAAAAGTAATTGAAAAGTACATAGGTTCATAGGTTCATAGGTATGTACTAGGCTAATGGCCCTGGAGCCTTTACAAGCCTAGTCCATAGTATTATCTTGGCATTGTGCCACCTGACCTTATTTCCAAGTGTCTCTGTCAAGCAGAGCCACTGGAGTGATTCCCAGGCTGAATTTGCTATTTCCCATCCATTCATCAAGATTTTTCTTGAAGAGGGCCAGTGAGGTGCTCTGTTTGACATGTGTGGGAAGTCTATTCCATAGCATGGGCAGTCTGGTTATGAACCTGTCCCTCCAGCATGTTCTGTTGATTGTGGTAATGAGGTTGAGGTCTCTGGAGCGTGTGGTGTGGAGTGATTGGGATTTCTATAGATGTAGCATTTCTAACAGAGCTGGGTCAGACATGTCTTTGTAAGTCAAGCAGAGATCGCCTCTAAGTAAGCGATATGAGACAGAGAATAGTTGGAGTTTTTTGAGTCTGTACATATATAACAAGTGTTTAAGGCCTTGTATCCTCTTTGTGGGGTACTTTTGTAGCCTCTCCAGTTGTTGCAGGTGTCTAGTGAGGTACATGCCAAATGGGGCATTGTACTCGATGATTGGTCTAATGAGGGAAAAGTAGAGGGAGAAAATAACCTCTTTCTTCCTGGATGCAAGACCCTTAGTAATGAGATCTGACACATAGAAGGACTTTCTGACCACAGTGGCAATGTGGTGGTCAAAAGAGAGGTTGCTGTCAACCTGTGTTCCCAGATCTCCTATAATACCTTCTGTTTTCAGTGGACTACCATCGATGTGGTAATTCATGGAAACTGGGTTTTTCCCAAAGGGGATGACAACACATTTTTTTGGCATTGAGCTTAAGGCCATGGTTCTGACACAAGTTGTTGATCTCAGTGAGGTCTTTCTGTAGGATGTCAACATCACTTGGGGGGTTAATAACAGCTCCCAACTTGCAGTCATCTCTTAACTTTGTCAGCCAGAATCCCTTCATGTTGGCCTGGAGTTCAGAGAAGTAGAAACCAAACAGGAGAGGACCCAGGACCAATCCCTGTGGGACTCCACTCATGACTGGTTGGTAGTCTGACTTGGAGTCAACCACTTTCACACTGTGGGTTCCATCTGTGTGCCAGTTTGCAACCCACCTAGTGATATAGGGGCTGATGCCTAGCTTAGTGAGTTTTTCTATGATTCCTGAGTGAGGAATGGTATCAAAGGCCTTGGCCAGATCAAGGTAGGCTGTATGAACCATCTTGCCTTCATCCACAACTCTGGTGCCTGACTCAAAGAAGTTGACCAAGTTGAGCAGGCATGATTTACCCTTCACAAAACTACACTGTGTGGGATCCAGAGTTTGGAGATTCCCTATAACCTTGTTTATTAGGTCCATGATGATGCATTCCATAGCTTTGCATATCAGACTCATCAGACTAATGTGGCAATAGTTCCTTGTGACTGTAGTCATCTTTGTGGAGAGGGATGACTGTAGCAGTGTACCATTCAGTAGGGGACAAAGCCTGAGGTGAAACTGTGATTGAAAAGGGCACACAGGTGAGGTGCCAGTTCACTCTGTAGTTCAGGTAGAACACAGCCACGGATATACATACTACTTGTTACTTACAAGTATACACAGCCAAGGATATACATACTACTTGTTACTTGCAGCTTATTTGAGCACGTCATATGCTGTTATTGTTACTGTAATATATATATATATATATATATATATATATATATATATATATATATATATATATATATATATATATATATATATATATATATATATATATATATATATATATATAGTTCCCTATAAGAAAGATGAAAACTCATGAGAGTGAACTGGGAACAACAAAAATCTGGATGGTTGAAAACAAAGGCCTTAATTGTGCAAGATCATGGTACATTGTAGTTCTTCTTCTTTTCCCACTGTGATGCAATCTTAGCGTTTGTATAATTTGTATAAATGTCAATGTCAAATGTCAGTAAATAAATAAATAATAAATAAATATAATTAGCAGGGGGTGCGGGGGCACAGTTCTGAACATGGCAGATGCAGTTCTGCGTGCTTTATGCAAAAATGCGAATGTGTTTTTTTTCAACATTCGATCATTCAGTTTTCCTGGTTCAGTCTTTTGACATTCGCTCATGTTTGCTTTTATCCACCTGGTATGGACCCATCTCTCTCTCTCTATATTTATATTTTATATATATATATATATATATATATATATATATATATATATATATATATATATATATATAAACACACATACATATATCAGAACAATTCATATGTAATTGAAAGTTCATTATACTGAATGTTTTAACAGCCAGCAGAAGTTATCAAAAGTCATTTCATTGCTTCTGATTACATTTGGTTCTGCAAGATTGGGATAAAGTGGAGACAAGAAATGTACCCTTTTTCCACTGTTTTTTTATATTGAAGTTGATATAACAAGTCAGAAGCACTTTATTGGAGGGATCAGATGTTTCATCACTGAGTTCTCCCTTTTTCTCTACCCACCCCAACGCAATCTGTACTAATTGATTCCTAGTAGTACTTGCTAGTACCTGATTTAATGCTCATTGTTGCAGTGGGACATATCTGTGGCTGATATGCAGATTTTATCAGCATTAGGCTCTTTTTTATAAGGCCTGAAAAATCTTTTAATCAAATTTTGTACCACTAGTGTACAACAGTCCTTCGCATACATTATATCATACAGCATTTTCTGCTAAGTAACATTGGTACTCCAGAATTCTGAACCACATTTTCTAGTGTTAGAATTCCAGATTTTAGCATTACATCATTACTGAATTGCATTGCCCATGTGCCTTCTGTACTCCTTTCATAATCAGCTGAAATCCTGACAGAACTATTAACCATTTGCGTCAAAATTAACCTAGGATTTGAAGGGCTTAGTTTTTTGAATTTGAAAGACAGTTTTATGTTTTGAATTTATATCAGCTGTATCAATTTGTGAATCAGATTATATAAGTATAATTTGTGGTCTACATATACTTTAAGAATAAAAACCTACACAAATATTTCTTTCACAGAAACAGGGAAAGTGTTTTTTTAAGCTCGTTTACTTTTTGCATTTAATATTGCATGCATTCTTAGTATTTGCAAGATTTATTGAATTTTGGTCATAGTGATCTGTTACATTAATAGATGCTTCCACTAATAAAAATTCCTCAGCATTTTCTTATGTATGTTGCTCAAATTCACAGTCCTAGTAACTGTAAATCACAGCAGACAGATAATCTTGAAGATAACAGGCCACTGGAGAAATGAAACAGCTACATATGTCATGCAACTGTAACTTCAGGCTCATTGGGGATGTCTTGCTTTAGACAGCAGCTGATTTGCAAATCTCTCAATGACTAAACTGAAATTGTTTAAAGTACCAATACAGAAATAATCAGGAAAACGTATTAAATATTCTTAGACTGCAAGATTTGAGAGATGCAGATATAAATGCACATTGTACGCTAAAGTGAAGATTTCTGCATAGAAAAATGCCAGCTATGATTATTTATGTTGTAAGTGGTGAGTATGCTTTATAGGAAAGTAGTTTTAGTGAATATCTTTTGCATCTGTTATTTTTGCATACAGTACACTATTAAAACTTATAATAAGAAGGAAATACGGAAATAACGAGACACAATTTTAAAAAATTAAAAAGAAATAAAACTTATCGATACTCAGTTTTTTGTATTTTTATACATTTAGCATTGTACACAGCTATTTTAATCATCAGAAAAATCAATGAAGTCACCACTGAAAGCAACAGAAACAATAACCAACAGTGAACAATAATTACACATGCATAGCTTAAATACCATTATACTCTATATCTAGAAATGGGAGGGGGAGGGATACTAATGTTTGATAATGCAGCAGAACTCTGATGTATGCCTCTTTATGGAATTTTTGAGGTAAAATCATTTTCAGCATGCTTTTCAATCTGCAATGACTTTTGGTTGTACAGAGTTTATCATGTAAAGTCTTTATGCCCAGTGTGACATGAAAGACACATTCATGAAGAGTTTCCCTGTCTTACATACCATAGATGGTCAGCTCTCTTCTTCTCCTGGCAGTTGTACAGCTAAATATTCTAAGGAATCATCCAGAAACCATGGACCCCTTTCACTTTATTTTCCTCATCTTTGGAACTCTCTACGCTAGCAGTAAGGTATATGATTTTATCTACTGCCAGCTACCCTACTGATGGACAATGTTCGATTTCTCAAGCCTCAACTGCTGAGGCCCAATATGCTGAGGATCAGATCTCTCCATAGGAAATCATTGTCAAAGCTGTGCCAGCAGTGATACCCTTTTTGGGGGTAATTTTCCACTGCTTTGACTTGGACCAACCATGGAGTTGGCATACACACACACACACACACACACACACACACACACACACACACACACACACACACACACACACACATGCACATACTTGATATTGTGTGTCTACCAGCCATAATCAAACTGAATATTTCAAGTACAAATATTACTGTTAATTTACTACACAAATCTTATTTTTGCAACAGTTAAAAAACAGGAATGTGTGTGTGTGTGTGTGCGTGCGTGTGTGTGTGTGTGTGTGTGTGTGTCAAAAAGACAGTTCTTTGGTCAGTACTTCTAAACAGACTCCTGACCATCTTATCCGATGTTTTATATACTTAGAATCAGTATGCAATGTTGCTATTGGCTCATATTCTTGATCAGGCAATGCGAATGGTTGTCTTGGTTCTGCACATTAATTTTGGATTTTGTTAATTTTATCAATGTTATCCAGTATACAGTCTAACTTTTAACTTTGTCACAATGACTTATAACAATTTGCTATTATATTCCCTTTTTCCAGTTTTTGAGATATGAACTCCAGGTATTAACATTCTATGTTGACTGTTATTGGTTGATACATAGGTTTAAACCAGACAATTGGTTTGTTATGTTTTCTATATATGATCTAGTGCTCAAAGCTTCGATGGAGTTTATTTTGTTATATTATAATATGTTATATAATGCTTTGTATTCTCCTTTTATTCAACTAGGTTAAGTTATGAGATTTTAAATAATTTTATTGATAGTCAAACATTTCTGCTATGGTTCTATATTTGAATGAATGGTTGTCACATTTCATACTATCTATTATTCATATCTCATTGGCCTGAACTTTGATTTGAACAAGGCTATTGGTTAACCATGATCCCTTTCACTTATTTTTATTTTCCAGATTAGATTATTTTTTGTCAATTTAGTTGTTCCAATCAGTTATTCTAAAATATTGGAGTGCAGTGCCCCGTTGATATGCTATTATACTTTTATAATTATGTATTGGCTATATTGCATTTTAGTATAGGTAGATGTGCTTGTTATTAGCCTACTTCTTGTTTACAGTGAAGGCATTGACTTGTAGGCCTTTTATTTTGTTCAATGAGACTTAAGATGTCAGCATCTTTACAAGTTGTGTGTCATTGACTGAAATCATGCCTTGAGCCAGGATATTGGGCATTCCAATACCATCATTACACTTAACATTTGCAGAACGTATCTTGTGTAATTTGATTATATTTCATGTTTATTTTTGAATCTTACATATTCCATAAATATTTTTTCATTTTACATAATTGCCTACAGATTGCTAGGCTTGCGATACATACACTCTCATAACACACATTGCTATATTAGTTTTATATGTTCTAGCATCAGCATTGGTAGAAGTGTCTGCTATTGGTAATCTCCTTTTTATTATGAAGGAATCGGTTTGTTTAGTTCTTTCATATATATACTGATTGGGATTTATGTAGACAGCTCTAATACAAGTTGTACGCCATTGGCTGAAATTCTGTTTTGAGTTAGGTCATTGGTTATTTAATACCAGGTTTATACTTATTATTGAATTAATTTATGTTGCATATCTTAGTTGTATTTAATGGCTATTTTCAATTTTTTACATTTTTATATGTGTCCTTACTTTGTATAAATGCTTGCAAACCACTAGCCTTGTGATATGTATGTTTTCCTAATACATGATCATTATATTGTTTTAATATACTTCACATGTAATTTAAGTTAATATACTAACTTGGATCTCTGAATTTCACAAAAATAAAATATTTTTAAGCATAACTAGAAACTTCAATTTTGACTTTTTTGAACATATGCATTTGTTATACATTTTTGAATGCACCTCACTATAGTTTATAAAGCTGAAGCTCCATTGGACTCTTAATGGATTTAAGCCTGATGACTGGCTTACAAGTGCTCTCTAAGCACATATGCTATAGTTGAAAGTGTTACTTATAATTTTGTAAAGAAGTTACTGTTTCTGTCTGAATACCAACATATATATTCTTATTCAGTGAAAAAGATAAGTTTTATAGAAAGTTATGTATTCTAATTTATTTATGCACATTTTTCAATGACATAGTTGCCTAGCAGATTATATTTATATTTATTTTTTATTTTATTTTATTGTTTGGATCTATTCATCTATGTATGGATCACAAGACTTAATTGGTTAAACAGTTTAATCGTGTATTTAAATTCGTTAAGATTTTATGAGTACTTATTGGCTGATAATTTCCTTAGATGTATGTGATTGGGTAGGGTAGATTTAAATGTTTCTTGTTTGTTCAGGCAGTTTGAATCTGAAGAAGAGTGGAAGCCACCCAAAAGTACTCATTCTTATTTTATTTTGTTTTTTTCTAATAAATTTATTTTATACTGACAGCTGTGATGACTGCACTGGTTATCACTGGGATTTATACTTCTACATTACAGTGCTGTTCTTTGGGTACATTTTTATCTTTTTTACTGTTTATATATATATATATATATATATATATATATATATATATATATATATATATATATATATATATAAATAAATAAATATGGGTCTACTTCACATCACCTAAAACCCATTTGACTACTTTCATTTCACCGAGACCAAATCACCTAACTTTCAAAATACTGAAAACTCATTTGACTAAATCTCATTTCACTGAATTGCAAACCATAGACATGATATGAATTTCCATTCACCTGTGACTTGTTTGTCATAGAAAAAAATTGTGTAACTTACAATGCTGACTGTCAGAATAATGATAGTAATGTAGAGAGTAATGCTGTAGTGTTTTTAAATGTGGGTATGTCTCTTTACAGTTTTATGGGAAGTATCTAAAGTAATGTGGCAGATGTTTTGTGTATTCCCAGCAGTAGTGGCAGTGTGTAGAGTACTGTAAGGTAAGTAAAAGGTATATGCCCTATTCCTCACTGTAGTGCGATCCCGGAGTTAGTATATATAGTTAGGGGGGTGTGGGGGCATAGCCCCCCACTTAGTTTGGTTTTATATTGTCCAGTTTCTGTTTAGAGGGTAAGTAATTAGTTTTTAAGTTCTGGAAAGAGGTAGTTATTAGTGTTCTGAGTGTGTTTGCCTATGGTTTAATGTTTAGTCTTTTGAAATTTAACTTTGTAAGCTTTCAGTGAAATGAGATTCAGTCAAATGAGTTTCAGTATTTTGAAATTAGGTGGTTTGATCTTGGTGAAATGAAAGTCAGTCAAATGAGTTTTAGGTGATGTGATGTATACCCATATATATATATATATATATATATATATATATAGTTTACCAAAATAATGTTGACTGCTAAACGGTTGAAACTGAATTGGCTGAACACACTATATTCAACGATCAAAATGTTGAAATAAAATTAGTCTAAACACACAATGTTGAAATTATCAAATTTGCCCATTTCTGCACTGTAGTGCAATCTCGGAGTTGATATATTTAAGTAGGCGGGGTGGGGGTGTAGCCCCCACATGGGGGTGCAAGGGGGCATAGTCCCCCTGCAAAATAGTAGAGTTGATCTCATTGCTTTTTCAATGAAATTATTGTAGACATTTTGATAATTCAATGTTTTGGGTTGAGATGTTATTTTTCAACCAAATATATATACAAACACACACACACACACACACACACACACACATATATATATATATATATATATATATATATATATATTAGATATTTATATTTATTTATTTTTATATTTAAATGTACAATATATCAGGGTGTACTTAAGTTAGCCGAAACACCCAAATATCGATGTTTACAAACTCAACCACAAAATGTTGATTTTCAAATGTCGACACAATACTATCCACGTGCACATTAACAATCTTACCACATGCAAAACTTCAGCTGAAAAAATATAATAAAACCTCGTTTTTTGTAGGGTGGCAAGGGACTACCCATACACCTTGATAACACCTTGTTAATTATATATACCAATTTAGACATGACATGACATCACACAATAATGGGGAAAGGGCACATTTCACTACCACAAGAACTGTGTGATCTCATACAGTAGTCAACCTTCAGTTTAGCCTGCAAAATTTTATCAGCTAAACAGATGCCAACAATTAATAATGTAGACTCATTTCCATAGACCATGGAAGGTCAGCTTCAGAAATCCTGACACTAAACTTTGCATGTGCGAGTAAAATCCCTTCCAAAAGCAACCTACAAAAAATAAAATAACATTTTTTTGCAAGGGTGCAAGCTCTCCTGCACTACTGTATGGGGGATCACCATCCCCACATCCCCTGCTAATTATATATACTAAATTCTCGATTGCACAGTTCCCAGGAAAAATCAATATTCCATCATTCGCGGATTGTCAATCTGATACAACTGAAGTTCTTTTGCTTAGGTTGACCTTTTGTGGTAGACTTTCTTGTTGTCACCATTGTGGTATGTCGACCTATTGAGGTGTTACTATATATGTGTGTTTGTGTGTGTGTGTGTATATGTGTATGCATGTGTGTGTGTATGTGTGTGTGTGTGTGTGTGTGTGTTTGTGTGTGTGTGTGTCAAAAAGACAGTATTTTTGTATCTTTGGTCAGTAGTTCTAGACAGACTCCTTCCTGAATTATGATGTATAATTCAACTCATGAAATTTGCAATAAATGCTGGGCTGGTTCTTTTACTTCTGTTATTTTGCACAGGCAGAGGCATTGCTTCTTTTAGAAATAAGCTGCATAAGTATTTGGGTCAAGCAAGATTTTTACCTCCTTTCACCTGCTGTATTTACAACTACGTATGCATTCATAAAATAGTACAAAACATTCCTAGCTATTCTTAAAAAATTTGGATGAAAGAAACAAAACAAAAATAAAGGAAAAGAATAAAGACAAGGCAATTAAATGATTCTGTTACACACATGAAATTTTCCCAGTGATACTTACTGCTTTTGTAACATCTATCATAAACGCCATTAAAAAACTAAAGTCTAAAAAAGTAAGATTTTCTTTGACATCATAGTGGCTGTCAGGTAAGGTAATAATAAAGGTAGTCTCTCTAAACTCTAGAGTGAAATCCCTTCAATCCAGTTTCACCTTCTTCCTGTCACTGAATTTCTCAACAGACTTAACCTGTCATTCATTGTTTAATAGCAACATGATGAACTTTAGAATTATTGCTGTCATAAGACTTCTCTGAGTTTTAAACATATAAATGCATGTAAGTCTAACTATGAGGTGAATCAATTAGCTTTTTAACTGTACTGACATGCCAAAGCCATTCTTACGCAATGGAAAGAGACAGAACCTAGAAACATTTGCAACTGTTGCATAAAGACTGTGTGGCAGGAAGCAGATTTTTATCAAGGTGATAATTAATGAGAAATCTGGGGAAGAGTTTAAAGAAAGAGGACAGGTAATCATTTCTGGAAGCATTTTCTGATAATGCTTGGCTAATCCAAAGTCATATTTATATATGGAAACTTGTGCATCTATTTGCTGTCAGCATTTTCCCACTCTGTGGCTGTGGATTGTTGGAGATGTCCTGCTTTACATGCATAATTTATCTTTTTATCTTTAGATACATACTTTATTATTTAACCCTGGCTGTGTCTGCATATGGTCTGCAGTGATCAGTGTACTACCTTGGTAAACAAACTGAAATAGATAAATAAAATAAATGTCATGATACAGAGATAAGTGTTTGAGAGCATGTTTTCTTGAACCAAACAAAAATGACTATATATTGAAGGTGTTTTGTGAGTCATGTCCAAGAAATATAGGGATCAGAGATACAATTGACTAAGGAGCTTGTTCTCTGTCATATATGGATTCTAGAGAATATTCCAAAACACAAAAGATTTCAGCTCTGTTTTTAATAACACTTGGACAAAAATATACAAACTGCAATTTGAAATCATATTCCACCCCATCAATACAGATAAGCAGCAATAAAACACAAGCAGAAATTGGCAATATCATAACTCTGGCAAAAATAAGAAGGGATGAAGACTAGGTCAAAACCCCTAAGAATTAATATATTTTAGTGCTGATATGATGTTTCAGTTTTGAGATAAAACATTGGCAGCAGTAATTCAAACTGACTCTACACTACAAATATACAGAAGGCATTTCTTGCTCCTCTCTTCTATGTTTACTGATAATACTGGATTTTAGAAGGGGACATCAAAGGCAAGGAAGATCTATAACAATTTGATTTGCTTTCCTTCCTATTTATTTCTAGAACAGTATTTGTTGTTTTTCAACTTAATAGGGTTCCGGCAAGCTGTTATGAATATTATATTCAGCTAAGTGCTGTTCCAGTTTAAAGCAATAGATAGAATATTTTGTTTTCATGATAAGTATATAGCAAAATACAAAGGTATGCTGATGTGATAGCTGGAAGATTAATATTATCCTGGATACACAATTATAGTTTATATGTTTTTTACTGTATGATTTTTTTAAAAGACACTCTTAAAAAAAATTTAAAATCTGCTCTGTTGTTTTCTGATTACAAAACACTTTGTGCCTGACTAAAATTTAATACCCCTCACACACTACCCTGTATTTATGGTCTCCTCAATTAAGGATAAGTTATTCCCTCACATCATTTCCTTTTTTATCTCTCTCTCTCATATTTTTCCTAGCTTAATTCTTCCTTATTGATTTTACTGTTGCTTTGGGCTCTGTCTGGGGTCTTGTGTGTGGCTTAGAGTTTGGGAGCCTATTGCATACATTGCCACCACAACAGTGTCTTTTAAGTTAAACCAACACACCTGACTGTAGCTTGGTTTGGATATTCTGATGGAAGTTCAGTTCTTTTTCCAATGGGTCATTTACCTGGTGGCACTCTAATATCAGCTTGATTCACCTTTTTGGGAGGGAGATTTATGATTGTCCATTTTCAGCTTTCTGTGTACTTAGACATTGAAGTCAGTTCTAAGAACAAGAAAACTAATTCAGGACTCAGGCAGGTCGCATTAGTCATTAGTAAGATCAAATTAATACTTGGATCCCCAGAATACAAGACTTGATAAAATAATCTTTTGTCTCACTGTGACACAAAAGATTAATAGAAAGGATAGCTATGCTGTTTTCTTTTATTTTGCTTAGATTCACTCACTGTTAGACGATGCATTCACTGCATGGAGGAGTAAACTATGAATATCATCAGTCATTGTACCTTTCTGTTTTACAGTCGCCAACAGTAATATTATTACGGGACTCACTGGCCAGCTCTGAAAGATACATTTAACATAACTGCAGTGGATGTCCAAGCTCTTTCTTAGATGCAGATATAAAGATACAGTTAACCTACAGGTGGATGAAAATTTAACTCGAGTGTCATTTGCCAAAGTTGCAACCTGCCCTTTTTGGGGGGCAATCCTCCCCTTCTTCAAGTTTGCGTGTCTGTGGAGGTGGTATATATAAGTTTGTTAGTTATAGGGGGCTTGCCTCTAACATTAGGGGTTTTTTTTTTGGCCTTTTTTGGTGAGGATACATCTCAGGGATTCCATTCCTCTGCAAGCTGAAATTTATCCACTTATACTAGAAGCTAAAGATACACTTAATGCAATCACACACATTGACACACACACACACACACACACACACACACACACACACACACACACACACACACACACACACACACACACACACACACACACACACACACACACACACACACACACACACACGCACACACACACACACACACACACACACACACACACACACACATATATTATTCTACAAATTTCATTGAATTCATCAGACAGACAAACAAAACACATCATCATTAAGTATAACATCAACTCATTATATGATGAAAACATCCAACAAAATATATTTCATAACATTCATTGTTTGAAAAACAGCAATAAAGGTTTTATAAAACTACACTGTAGAATATATGTGTATGTATGTGGGTGAGTGTGTATGTGTGTGTGTGTGTGTGTGTGTGTGTGTGTGTGTGTGTGTGTGTGTGTGTGTGTGTGTGTGTGTGTGTGTGTAAGAGGACTGTTTACGTTTCTTTCAGAAGAAGGAAGTTATTTAAGTTAACTTTTCTCTTTATCTTTTTCCTTTTTCTAAGAGACAGGGCTACTTACAAATGCTACTTTTTATGAATAAAAGGAATAGTTGCTGCTTCCTGAGGCTAATTTAACTTTAATTTTGGATTAACATTGCAAATAATTTTCTATACTATTGTTATGTTACAATTAGAAGTCAAATACCATGAGCCTGTAAGGATTCACACTTTTAATATAGACTCTTACTGACACCCATTTATTAAAGAATATGTTACACAAAAGAAACAACAAACTGAGACACTATTTTTAATACATTAGCTTTGTTACTGATGACTGGATATTGTGAAAAGTAATTAAATGACTCTGCTTCATCCATTTCTAGAACTTAGTGGGGAGATTAACCTGGTTAGTAAAATGTCTAGAGAACGAGTTATTATCCTTTGCTTTATGCGTTACTATTTATTGCACATATTGACATTTATGGATTTAGCTTTATTGAGTTATTACTGAACATTTGGTACCCCAGGTCAAATGATAATGGGTGATTTTGGCTTTAGCCTTTCAAATATTTTTGTCTACTTTATATTTCCTTTAATGATCTGACTCTGCCTTTCCTTTTATAGGTAATGTTATACTGAAAGTAACACCCATGCAGATACATTCCTATTATTGTCCTTCTCTCAACAGGTAAATCATTTACCTTTGATACTGAAAGACCAGCAGGTAGTCTGTTTTTATTCCCACCAGGTTTCATTCTCCTTTACTTAAACCACAGGGCAGTATAAGAGGAGTACTGCACTCCTTGAGTGTGCTGTCCTTGGGATAAAGCACTAACCTGAGTGTCTATCTGCTTGAGATGGTGATGGATGAGAAAGAATCGGCATGCTTTATTGCTGTCATTCATTTATTATAGTATATTAATTTCCAGTTTAATATTCACTCCATCTTTTTTTCTCCATGTCAATCACAACTTTTCCCATTCAGCTTGTAATTCTAACAGTTGTAACTAATTAATCTGCATATATATAATCATTTGAACATATTTCTTATATTGTCATTTATTGACATAGTCTGTTTAAACATATTTTTATACAGTATTCATTACTGAAACTAAAACTATCCCACTCATGTACTATCCCTGTTTTCCATCTATCCCCACCTTTACTTTCACCACTACTCATCCATTCACTATAGATCTTACCAATGTTTTTTCATATATTGATTCCACCACTTTTGTCTGTATCTCCTGAAAGAATAACTCCTTTTAAGTTTCATGCCTGAAAATGATTACCATTAAAAGCCTTAGCTACATACCTGCTGTTGCTTCCTTTATCATTAACTTATATTTTATTTTATCTGTTTCTTCTCTTTCCTGTACTTGTCATTACACAGCAGTGATTTTCTCACTTTCTGAAATCTTTTTATTTTAGCAAAGTTACTGTATTCCAATTTTTACTGTCCTTCTTAGCTCTAGTTTTTTATACATTTTATCAGACTATCATGTTTATTCAGCCTGTATTCCTTCATTTAAAAATACAATCATTACTTTTATAAAAAAAACTTTTCCCTGTCACTAATCTCTTCTTATACTTATTCCATCTGGACCTGGTACACTAATTCCATTTAGATAAATCAAAACCGTTTTGATTTCACCACTCTATTTCTCTTTCTATAACCTTTCTACATTTACTTTTTAAACCTTCTCTGATGTCATCTTACTTCCTTTTTTCTTACTCTTTCTATATACATCTTTTAAATTTATATGTTTATTATTTGCATTATTTCTTTTTGTAAGTATCTCAACCTTCTATCCTCATCTCCTGATCGCATATTTCCTCACTTTATATTGTATTTCTTTCCCTAGAAATGGTATCAATTTTTTTTCCATTTCTAACATTCAAAAATATCTATCTATAAATGATATATTGCATGTTTATTATATATTTGTTTCATTTGGTCCCCTTTCTACTTCTATATATTATGTATTTTTTTTTCTCATAGTTCATTGTAAGTATGCTTAGTAATACATTCTTGTTTTCTTTTTTAGTCTCAAATATATATTCTTTTATGCTCAACCCATCATTGAGTTTATGAGCTGTAAAATGTGATATTGACTCATTTTCATACCATAAATGCTCATTTTTTTAAACCAAATGAATTTTCTTTCCTTCCATTATCTATCTCTTGCTAACTTTCCCTTCTCAAATTAATTATTTGTCTCTCCTATCAATGCCCAAACAGCACCAAATGATGCTCCCTCTCTTCTCTTTGTATTCATTTCATACCTTCTGCAATAAAAATAATAAATATTAATTTCAAACTTATTTTATATGAAATATCCTTTCTCTGCACATAATCTCCAATATCTCATATCTTATGAACTTTCTACATTATATATATATATATATATATATATATATATATATATATATATATATATAAAGTTCCCATAACTACTATACTCATATTTGCAATAATATTTCATCTCTTCCAATAACTTTACTTTTTACCCATTAAAGTATCTGTATATACTGTTCTGACTGTAAAACTCTTCATCCTAGGTTTCAAATCACAAGCTAACCTCCTTCCTGTTCCAGAACCTCCTAACCTCCTTCCTGGGCTCAGTATGGCACCACCATTTTAATTATGGATCTGCGGATCTTGAGGGAGTTCCTAAGAGGGAGACATATTTTATCAATCTTATACTTAAGATACTCAGTTTTATCTCTTCTTCACTCAGAACTCAATACCAATTTTGCCAGAAATAGAAAACCATTTAGAATTTATTTTCATTTGGTTATCTGAAACTTGTTTAAAAGTTAACCTAGCAAAGCCTAAAGTGACCCTGATTCTTGCCACTTTATTTTGATCTCACTTAATATATATACAGGTGAACTGATTTGATTTTGTTATAAGTACATGAAATAGATGTTATTTTGGAATAGAGTCTGGCACTGAATGGATGCTATTTTTGAATGCATTCCGGCACTGAAGTGCCATATGTCATCTGGCAACAAGATTTTATACTTCTATCTGAAGAATACAGGACACTGACAGGCCTTGTTATGGTGATGTTGGTACATGTGCTTGGGCATTTAGATTACAAGAAACTCTCTACCTAGGATTTTCAGTTGGTGATTTGGTACATCCCTAAAGAGTATAAAATTCTGCAGCAAAGCGCTAATGGACCACCCCCACAGATGTCATATTACTATCTTGTTGCAGCATTGCTAGTGGCTGTCAGTTGTTACCAGATCATTATTTAAGATATTGAGTTATATAGCCATACATGATTTATGTCTTGCCTTCTTGAAAGAGATGCTGGTACTTTCTCTTTCTAGCAAGGCCATTGAGTTTGTCAAAAAAAAGCTCCTACTGCAATGCTCTGAAAATGTGTCCTTTACATATTTTCTACTGGTCATTTGTCATCAGCTACCTTTTCTTATTATGGTCTTCATATCTAAGGCGTCCTTCAAAAAGTCCCAAAAATATCATCATTATAGGCAAAAGTATTGACTCTCAAGCAGATGTACTTTCTTAAATTTGACAATCTTTTTTAAATATATATTTTGGTATGGCTGACCATAGCACCTTTATGAATATTTTATGTCTGTTTAGTTTATCTTTTAGTGATGCCTTTCTATCTGGTATTTGATATGTTAAATACTTAAGAAACGTCCTATAATTTGGGGAGTAAAATGGTTGACATATCTGTATGATCGTTGAAAATTACTAGACTTCAAGCAACTAAAAATGAAAGTGCATTTTTGAGGCATGCTTTATACATGAGAGACTAAGCATCTTAAATCAGATTATTTTTCTCAACTGTTACAAATGATGGGCTGTTTCAATCACTGTGCTTTAAGTAACAACACTAGCTCTAAGGATATAAAAACTATAATTAAAAAATCTTGAACATATCTGTCGTGACTTAAATCTGATACAACAGGCAGACTGTGTCTGGCAAAGGTCATTCTTTAATAAATTCATACGTAATATCTGACAGTTTATGCCCTGTGCATACCTCTTTTGTTACTCTAATTAATGCTTTATCTAAATTTAATAATTACAATATTATGTTGGCAAGGTTTAATATACAGTTCTTAAAAGGCAATTCAGGCATACTAAATGCCTCACCCCCTGCCTGATGTCTGAGCATCTCATTTTGTGGAATTAATGGGCAAGTATGAGCTAGAGCCTAAAACCATGGAGTAGTGCAGGTAGTTGGCCCTTGCTATCCTAATCTTGCTCTACAATTTGAGAAACCCAATCCCAAGTCAATAGAGAGGTACATAATGGCTGTGGTGTTATGCCCAGAAATGCTGAAGTGATTCTCTACCATTCTATGTAAATTAATCTCATTATTTATTCTGAGTAATGCAGAACCTGCCAGAGGATTTGTCAGGGCCACTGCGCTTGCCCAAAGTCCTTGGATTCAGCAGCTCTATCCTTACGTTGAACCCATTGTTACAAGTATAGAGAATCCCTGCAGTACTAATCTGGCATAGAAGTAGGGATGCATGGCCTTCAGGCTGTCTAGCATAGCAGTTCCAGCTGTAATGGTGAATGCAAGCATGTTGGACAGCATGTAAGTAATTTCTGCATTCATCCCATCTTAATAGAGGTGTGAGTATGCAGGATGACCAGCTCATTTAATCTATTTTAGCAATACATACTATCAGCTATCAGCAAAATAGTTTGACAGAATTATTTGCAGTATACACATCCATGCATGGGCATGGATCCAGTCTTCACCATCAGCTCCCCAAACTTCCAACACTTGCAGTACAGCTTTAGCTGCATGTGGAACTACATTATGCAAGCACAGCCGGGCTTCCCACCAAGTACCCAAGAAAACTAATATAATGCAATATAACAGTATGTATATATATATATATATATATATATATATATATATATATATATATATATATATATATATAGAGAGAGAGAGAGAGAGAGAGATACTATCATATATATACATAGCATATATATAAAATGTAATTCATCACCTCACAAAAGCTTGTTGACTGTCCACAATAATTCTCATAGACAATAAGGGAAGCCACATTCCAAGTGCCACACATTAAAGGTTTTTTGCCCTAACCCTTGACTCTTCTTTTAATTTTGCTCTTCACACTAACAACATTACTTCCAGAGTATTATCCCAGCTTACATTCTGCTGTCATGTTCACCTTTAGCCTATGCAGCTATAGCTAAAAATATTCTAACTCCAAAAAAACTGTAATGCCCTACATTCTGCAAACAACACATACGAACTACAAACAACTGAAAATACAATTTTTAGATTTGTTCTACTGGCAGATGCAAACAAGTACCACTCTATCCTTCTAAACAGTTATCAACTGGTTTCCTATTACAAACAGGGTTACTTTCCTCCTTAGTGTCATGATATACACAATTCTCCTGCTTGGTTACTGCTCTCTACTAAAAAAAGATTACTTCCAGAGAACCAACCTATGCATTTAAAACAAGTCAGGACAGTACTGTTACTCTTGCCAGACCAAAATTCAAAATGACTTTAGGTGATGCAGCCTTCTCAACATTAGAGCCAGCTCTATGGAGCCACCTGTCAAAATAGTTAAAAATAACCAAACATTAGAAACCTTGGAAATCGGGTTTATAGAATATTTACATATTGAATCCAAGTGGACTTGTTTCCATGATGTACATTCAATTCACCAAATCACTCCTGCAATCAAATATTATTAGACTGGGCACATAATTGCACTTCATTATCTAAATGTTCTGCTAAAATATGTGTAAATATGTACATGGTATCAGGTATTTGCATGTACTATTAGTAGTTAGTTATGTGCTTGTCAAATATTTTCTATTTTGTTCACTGTAAGCTCCACTCCTCTTATAACAATCATCTCATATAAATTTTATTATAGTTTATAACCCATTACTCAGCACTCTATAGATATTAACTCTGTGAAATTCTTGTATCTGTTGCTGTACTGTTTTATTCAGAAAGATCAAAGTTAAAAAAAATCCATAAATCAGTTCAGTTTCCTAGGTTAACAAACTGGAAAAAATAAATAGATAGTTAAATAAATAAATAAATAAATATATCAGTTGATCAATAACTTTACTAAATAATGCTGTCTGCAGTACCTAGTCCTGCATACAGGTGGAGGAGCATTGTAGCAAGCCCAGTTCCTCTTTTAGAACTGGGAGAAAGTCTCTGGTAGTCCTCAGTAGCATACAATGCAAGGGGACTGCCAGAATAAGGTTTTTGGTAGCTACTCAATATATTGTGTTATTGCTAGTGCATGCCTAATGCCTTTTAGAATCTGGTCGTATGAGCTGATCCCTTTAGGACTCTCCAATGTATTCAAAAATATATGTTTTTTAATTTTATTTTAGCATGTGCAAAACATGGTAACTGGTTTCTTTCTTTTCTCAAGTTAAGTTATGATTAAGAATAAAGAAACTGGGGTATTCAGAAAAGAAAATAACACATTGCAGAAAGAGAAATTGCACAGTGAGAGGTGGTGTGTATGCCAAGGGTGACTCAGAGATGCACCTAGAACAACTGCACTGAATCACGAAATATCATAGTCAACATACCATGTAAATGTGCATATAATGAGATGGAAATAACATTATTATAATGATGGATATAAAAGATGTAAATGAGACTACACGATATTGCAGATTGACTCAGAAATGTACGCAACATATGCAATGAGGTGTGACCAACAGAGTAGCTGTTCACCAAATACTATTGATGCACAGAGACAGAAACCATAAAATCATAGTAGTGGTAGATACACATTTAACATGCACATACATATTTATGCAGACATTCTTAAAGTCAGTAGCCATGGAGGTACTTTGCCACTGTGTCACATAATGATCCACATGCAACTAACATTCATCCCTAGCATTACACAGGAATCGTGGATTGCTACAGTTTGCAGAGAGGCATCATGCATATAAATATAAATGAAAGGTACAAAACATGCAGTTTATGGATGATGTGAAAAGATTCTATAGAAAACTAGAAAACAAAGCAAAAGGAAGAGAAAAATCACCAAAACAGATAAAATAGGCAGATTTTGGAGAAGCATTTATAAAGCCCCGGTTGAACACAATGACACTGAATGGATAGCAGAATTAAAAGAAACAGTAAGGAGTTCTAATGTTGAGGATATGAAATGGGGATGAAGTTAAGATCAAATAAACTGAGACAAAATTAAGAAAAGCTCCTAAATGGAAAACCACAGCCTCGGACACAATACCACACTGCTGGTTTAAAGCATGAACATCTTTTCACAAATATTTAGCACTAAGAGTTCTTTATATGCACACCCAAAATAGATATAAACCGACTTATCACCAGGAAAAATGGTTTTCCCTTAAGAGTGCACCTTCAAGCCATCCTAAAAACTATAGACCAATAATGTGCCTCGTGACAGTACATAAGCTGTATACTGGAATTAATGCCAACAGAGCTTAGAATCATTTAGAAAAGAATTCAACCATGGCAACATAGCAAAAAGGATAACAAAACAAAGTTATATGGAACAAAGGACCCTTTGTTGCTAAATAAGCCAGAATAGAGAACTGTAATAAAGGGAAGAATAAGCATGGCATGAATAGATTACAAAAATGCATTTGAGATCATTCCATATTCATAGATAAAAGAATGGTTATGATTGTATAAAATATACCTTATAATGATCTGAAGATGCATTTTTCTTATTTTCCTGTCCAACTCATCCAATACATTTTGGGGCAAGTCAATTAGCCCAAAATTGTAAGTTAGAAGTGGTTTATAGCTTGGGTGTTATTCCTAGATATCAAATCAGTTTTCAATATTAGTTTTCATCTAGTGAATTATTCCTAACAGAGTTTTATTCACATTTGTTCATATTTTATTGCTGACCCTTCACTTATTCACCAAAATATACACTCCATCCTAAAGTTCTTTTATACATCATTTCTGTCCCAGACTGATATTTTCTTGGTGCTGCAGCTCTCCTGTTTTAAATGTTGCGTTTACACATTTATGAACACCAAATGACATTCTTATATCATCTGAGAAAGTTTTAACTATTTGTAGTTGTGTTTTCAACTCCTAACTTGATGAACCATACATTTTTAAGTCGTCCACAAAACGTAAATGAGATGTTTTTAAACAAGGTTGGTTTCTGTGATCCAAATTGTAATCATAACCTAAACATTTAAGTAAACAGCTCAATGGGTTAAGGACAGGAAAAACAGCAGTGCTGACAGAGGATTTCAGTGGAATATTCCCCTTTGAATTTCTATCCCCGGATAATAATCTACCCTTTGTCATGTCTCAGCTGCAAAGTAGTTTGCTACTGTTTCATGGTCAATGTAGGGTCCTTGCTTAGTTTAGCAGAAGTGTTTTGGTGTATAATGGGATTGGAAGTCAAACCAGAAGAAAACAAAATCAGACCACAACTGAATGTGCCAGAAAATCAGAAGAAAGAATACAAGAGAACGGATAAGATGAGAAGGAAAGATAGTTGAAAAGCCCATAAATATAGAGAAAAGTGCACAAATCTTCTGGAACATCCTCATGTTGATCAATACTTAACACACAAATGATTAAGGAGCGGTGACAAGCAAATAATATTCACTCAGGTTCACAAAGTCCATTCATCATGTGGGAGAAACAGACACATGCAACGTCTGTAAAAAAAGAACTGAAACACTCATGGCAGAGGGTCTGTATACTAAATGACACAAAAAAAGCAAGACTGTTGTATTGGAGATTGTGAAAACACTACAATACAGAAGTAGCTGAGAAGCACTGGTAACATGAACCACAAAGTGTTACAGAGAATTATGACATTTGTATCACATGAGATCATTACCTACAGTTCATAAAACAGATACAAGAAAACTAGGCATAGAAAGCCATGAAAAAAAAGACAAAAGTAGCATTGATCAATGAAATTGCTACACCCAGTGATTACAGTGTCTTGCATACAAAGAGACAGTCAGAAAATACCAGGGTTTGTACGCAGAAATGAGAGTAATGTGGAAGAAGACATTCAGACAGTTCCAATATTAGTAGGAGCAGCAGGTCTAGTAAAAAAAAAAAATAATTTATAGTCATACTCGGGTATGTTACTAACTATATAAGAATTACAGAAGGCTTTAATTCTGGGCACATTGTGGGTGCTGAGAACAGTACATTTAGCTAAGACTGAAACAATATTAATTTCATGAACTTTTATCGTACACTTACTTAGGGATAGGGAGGGTACCTTCCTGTCATGGTATTAGAAACCCAAAAGACTTAGAGGGAGGGTACCTTCCTGTCATGATATTAGAAACCCAAAAGACTTAGAGAAATGAAAGAACAGCAGACTGTTGCAGTTTGGAGAGAGGCACCATGCAGTAGCTGGTACATATTTGTTGTCCTCACATGCAAGCTCACAGGAAGCATGGAATACACATTCCTCTGGACAGCAAGTTACCTACACCTTTGTGAATGGTGGCTAGAGAGACCTTCCAGCAACAAGCGTGAGGCATGGTGAGTATTTCACAGACATCTGCCACAGTGTTTCACACAAATATCTTGGTACCATGCTACAGCATGTGGAGGAGTATAGGTGGTTTTCATACACTACAGAAAAGAGGAACTAACACAATATTATTATTTAGCCCATTTCCTGAGGTACTAGAAGCCATTGATTGTATTCACATTGTTTCAAGGGCCCCACCTGGGTATATGGACAATGGTATACCACAAGTAATGGATTCCAGTTAGTCTGCAATGCAGAGAGTATAATATTCATATAATATACATTGCGTCAGTGTGCCATCAAGGCAGTGCCCAGAATTCCCACAACTGTCACACTTGCAATCTATGTCAGTGATTTGAGTGGGACAATGTCCCCAGTAGCATCTTATGGCCAATGAGGGATATGCCCTGGACCCATGTCTAAGGACATTAATAACAAACCTGCAGACTATGACAGAGAATGCATACATTTCACTGCCACATAAATGAAATATAACCAAAAGTGTTTCTGGAATGATGAATGCCCTCTTTGAATTTGTAACTGTCTCTGGTGATGCCATGCAGTACAATACAGAAAAAAATCTAGCTAAATATTTGCTGTGTGCATGCAATATTAAGTAGCATTTATGAACAATACAAATGGCTAAAAACAAGCTTCTTACATTTATTTATCTGGCAGCCCAAACAAGCACTACTGCAGTACATTGCTGAAGTCTAACTGACTACCAGTTTTGGCAGGTTCCCTACTGAAATGTTGGTAGTTATAATGCTGAGTACCATCATGCAGGGAAAAACACAGAAAATACATAATAATGATTATCTAATATTGCTCTTCTCCTTTAAACTTTTTATTTAGTCAGGGCTGCCCCCACCACCACCAAACTTATATATACTATCTCCAAGATCACCATACCTCAAAGAAATGGGAATTTTGGAGACATGGTCATCTTGGACTAAGTATATGTGAGTCCACTTTTTCATCCATTCTGTTTCAGCATTGCAAGACTTCCTAAAGCAAATACTATTATTTCAAACAGTCTCTGTTTTGGCAAAATCTGCCCATTTGCTTAAAATTCTTACTTTAACATCCTCGGTGATAGACACTGGCCAGCTTTGGCTAGCAGACTGATAAAATGTGAATCTCATATCATGAAAGTAGTACTGCAGCTTACAAATTCATCTGGCCACACTTTTTCTTGGAGGTCTGTTAAAATGCATTCTTAAAAATTGCACAGGCACCCTGCAACTCTCTTTTTCCCAAATCACATTCACAACTCTAGAAAGAATTAAAAAATCACCTGAGCAAATATTATGGGTACCCCTGCTTCAGAGATACTGTCTAGCTTCAAATCTTAACAATGCATTTACTCTGCACAATAACAGAAATTGTACCATGGCTACTTTGGATGTTGTTGCATAATCCTTGCTAATCAGTTGCATTAACCTTTGTGAATACATGCTATTTTAATATTACTTTTTATACTTCATTCATATGCTGTTCCAATTTTGTGTGGTCATTTATACTTGTTATTTATATTATTGTCAAGTGCTGTTCAGAATTTATGTTGCCTCATTATGTTTGCATGTATTTTCTAAAGAGCTTAATTTATGCTTTCTGTATTTCAACTGTCCTCTTTTGTCTTTTTGCTCAAGATGTGTCTGAACATGGTCTTGTTTCAGTCAGCTTATTGGGATAACAAACTATAAATAAATAAATCAATAAATACTGTACATACTGGTATGCAAACAGCTACAGCAGAGTAATGACACTGGGGAAGAGGCAGGTCTGCAGTTAGTTACACAGGAGGTGCTTATTGAGGAGTCAGTTGAGGAGTCAGCTGCAGAAAATGACTACCTACATGAATTGGAGGCAGATGCAGTCATGTCATGGTATTAGTTAAGAGGCAGCATCTAGTTCACAACTATGTGCCCGATTATATTTAACAAACATTAAAAATGATGCATTTAGCACTTACACCAGGCAATGATACAACATGCATGTGCTGGCCAGGTTGTGCATTAGACACAGGCTACCAGGACACTTGCATCATATGCACTTGTGGGAGGGCCAAAGTGTCAGGTGTTAACAATGGTCAGTGTTAAAGTGCAACTGGTGTGGGTGAGAGTGTGTATTTGTCACAGTCTGGTGAATGCAGTCAGTTAGGTAGAGTAGTCAGGAATAGTGCAGTGTCTTTGATGGGGTGTACCAGAGCAGAAGTGGTTCATGGCAATGGGTTTGTGGGTGTGTTCATGAATACAGCTCCTTCTACAGTAGCTGTGTTCATGGTAATGGGTTTGTGGGTCTGTACATGAACACAGATCCTGTAGAAGGTGCTGCTCTGTGCATGATTCCCTGGGACAGGTCCACAGTACCCTCATGAGGTATCTGTGCTGACAATTTTTGTTTCTTTCCATAGAAATTCCCCCACTGATGATTGTCACTAGCATGATCCACAGTGAGCACAGAAAATGAAGTGTTCTGTGAACCTAAATGGTGGGATATGCTACCAATGAGTTCAGCATGTATACCCCATCTGATTTTGCATATATGGTATCCTGCAACACTCTCTGTACATATAGTATGCATGGATATGGTGATGTTACTGGACATAGAAAAACTACAGACCATTCCATGGTGGGCTTCCTCAGTAGAAGTAGAAGAATGTTGGCCTAAAGAATATCAATGCCCATAATGCATGGACACCCATGGACAGCTACAAGATACTGAGGCCTCATGGTTATTTTCAAAATGATAATGAATGAGCAAGGATCTTACAGAAGTAGTCATGTATACCATGAATCACACCTGTCAGCTCTGCAATGGCTATGGTGACATTTGGCTGTGCCTTTATGATGACCTTGCTGATCCTGTATGGTAAACATAGAGATACTCAGCTCACATGTGGGGCTGGCCCACATCACTGTCAGCCATTGACATGCCTGTCCCTTCTTTCATCCTCACCCTTATGGGTCCCAACAGTACTTACTGATGTCAGAAACACAGGGGAAGAGAGTGGACTCTTTGCTAATCTATTGGCTAATGCCTGTTCTACTATAACATTTTGAGACTGATGGGGTTGGGATGCACAGGTACAGTAACTGTGTCTGAGGAAAGGGGTGGTCATATGCCTGGCACTTTGTCTCAGTCTGACAGGGCCACAGCTACCACAGACTGCAATAGGCTATAGTAGCCATTATATTTAGACAGTTCCCCAATATCAGGTATGAAAATATTGAAGGTGTCTGGCAGTTAGCACAGAGGATTAAACATGCCATAGTTAATGCAGAAGATTTAAGTTCATAGTTTCATAGGTATATACCAGGCTAATAACCATTGGAACATTCATACGCCTGTCCATGAAACCCAAATGTATCCCATGCACTCTTTTGCCTAAAGGGAGGTTTTAGGGGATGTATGTTAGTTAGGGCATGATTTAACTGCTGCCTCTATCCATCAGAGGCATAGGTGTCAGACCAAGATTGACTTTCAAATTTTCCATCCACCAGTTCAAGTTACACTTGAATACGTTAGAGAAGGGATCTGTTTCACATAGATGGGAAGCCTATTTCAGAGAATTCTCTGAGAGCCATACCTATCCCTCCAACATGTCCAATTTAAACTGCATGCAAAGTTTAAATCCATGGCTACAGTAGTTTGCTGTTCATTTTGTGGATATGCTAAAAGTCCATCAGGGTGGGATTTAAAGATGCCGTATATACCATGCATAAATCATTTCTCAGCAGTCTGCAGGAGACAGAGTATATGGTTAGAGCTTTGAGGTGACCTGCATATGGCAATGTTTTTTTTTTTTTTTTTTTTTTTTTTTTGTGGGGAATGTCTTTGGACATTCCAATTGTTGCATGTGCCTGGTCAACTACATATCAAGGGGACTGGTATCGTCAATGATGGGTCTGATGAGGGATGGCTATAGTTACACATTGACTTCTCCAGACCTAGACGCCATGTCCTTACTTATAATTTGAGTGACAGAGAATGATTTTATTTTACTACCTTAGACACATGTTGATTGAAAGCAAGGTTACTAAATACATGATTTCCTAAATCCCTGACAACTGTGTCTACTTTTAGAGGTGTTTTATTGATGAGGTAGTGTCCTGTGATGGCTGAATTCCCAAAATGTACTATGGACTATAAGCAGAAAGACATTAAAGTAGCCCAACAGGTGAAGGGACTGAGAAATGCAGTAGGAAAGCCTTATTTTTCCTCAAGTATAAGATAAAATAACTGTAATAAGCAGATGAATACCAATGCCTGGTTAATCTTTCCTATTCTAGTAAGGTGAACATAGTATTTGATATCATTTGTAAGAATTGGCCGATATTATTAGTAGATGAGGATGTCAAGAATTTAGTTGGGGAGAGATTTTGTTTTACATGTAGGAACAAATCTTCCTTGAAATAGAGGCTATGTTATGATAGGAATAATAGCCTGATGAAACCCTTACCTACAAAGAGAGTAGGAATTTTTCTTTTTTGTAGTTGTAAGACATGTAGCTCGACTTCCAGCAGAAGCTTCTTTATATAACTTACTATTCAAAAAACTATGAAATGCAGTTCTATGCAGGCTGCAAGAGCCAAGATCTTGTATATTTGGCAACTTGTAAAAATTGTCCCTGGTTTTATGTTGCAGAAACAAATCGTAGATTGAGAGACAGGGTTTTGGAGCACTTAGGAGAAATTAGGAGAGATGTAGGCACTAATGCACTAAATAAACATATTAGAAGTAACTTGGGACATTCTTTTGAGTTTATGGTTCTACAATTGATGTATCAAAACATTGGAAGGGCCCTTAAGAGATAAAACAGAATTAGCAGAGTTGAAATGGATTTCAACTTTGCAAGCTGATAAGTTTTATGGTTTAAATGACAATGTCCCCCTTAAGCCAGTGCTGAAACAACGTAAATTGCATCTTTAATTAAGGTTGCCATAGTTTTTAATTAAGTAATTATGAGATTTAATTAGTTTTGCAATGTATAAATTTGCTGTTTTTACCTTTAGTTTTTGTATGGTCTGAAGAAGTGAATATAGCACAAAAATGCTTCTTTGTTTGTTAATAAAGAATTCTTTCTTTGATTTTATACTCTGCCTTCGGCTTTGGTGGTTATTTTCCATGTTTTTTCATTTGGCGTGTTGTGCCGATTAACCTTTAATTTCAGTACTTAATAGTGTTTTGGTTGATAACTGTAGTTACACAATAACTTCTACAGACCTAGATGTCATGTCCTTACTTATAATATGAGTGACACAGAATGATTTTCTTACTACCTTATACACACATTGGTCAAAAGCAAGGTTACTAAATGCATGAGTCCTTTAATCACTGACAACTGTGTCTACTTTTAGAGGTGTTTTATTGATGAAGTAGTGTCCTGTGGTGGCTAAATTTCCAAAATGTACTATTATGCATTTCTTGGCAATTAATTTTAAGTAGTGCCATTGGTACCAGTCATATGTTTGTGTTAGACATTCCTGTAAAATGTTAGTGTCTTGGGGGTTTCTATTATTGCTGCCAGCTTCCAGTCATCTGCAAACTTGGTAAGACAGTGAGTGGCCCTTGACATTGGCCTTGAATTCCAAGAAATAGATGCCAAAGGAGGAGGATGCATCACAGAACCCTGGGGGATGCCACAGGTGACCAGCCTCTTTGTGGGGGTGGTATCTCCAATCATAATCTCCTGGCTCCTAGCTGTGAGCTGGTGGCCTATCCGATGGGTTACATAGGGGTTTATAATTAATTCTAGGAGTTTACATAGAATGCCTGAGTGGGATTGTGTATCAAATGCCTTATCTGGATCAACATAGGAAGCATGCTCCATTTTATCTTCATCCATTGCCTTGTTGACCTTCTTAAAAAAGTCCAACAGGTTCAGTAGGCATGACCTGCCTTTGATGAAACCATACTAGGTTGGGTCCAGTGTCTATTGGTTTCCTATGTCATTGTTAATCATTTCCATGAAAATTCCTTCCATGGCTTTCCATATGAGATAAGTCAGATTAATTGGTCTGTATTGCCTGGGATCCATTCATGGCCCACCGTTGTTCATAAGGATGACATTTGCAGTCCTCCATTCACATGGTATGAAACTTGTTTGGAGGATATGGTTGAATAATGACACCAGCATCCCCAGTACATCATATTTTAGGTTATTTATGAGGCATCCAGTGATGTTACCATGGCTCATGGAAACTGTATTCTTGGCTTTAGAGAACACCTTTAAGATCTGCTGCTTACAGATAGAGAGGTTATGTTCGGATGGTATTTCCTGGGGGAACATGACAGGGGGTTATAGGGGATAAAGTCTGAGCTGAATTTGTCAGCCAGAAGATTTGCTATTTCTCCCAGTTTTGTGAATGTTATTCTATTTACCTGTAGCTCAACACACTGATTTGTGCTGTCTTTGAGGTCTTAGACATAGTTTAAGAAGGTCTTATGGTTATCCTTAGCCTGAAATGCTATCTTTACCTTGAACTTTGTTTGTTGGACTTATTAGTCCTCTTAGTTGTCTATTCAGCTTGACAAAATAGTTTTTATTGTTTCTGGTGTTACACTTCCTAATTTTAGCTATTACGTTTTTGTTGTACAACAAGTTTAATTTTGAATTCCTCCAGGCTGTTGTTTCAAGTTAGCTTTGGGCTCATTTCTGGTAAGCATACTAATCATCACTCTGCATTCATTGATGTGGTTGTACATAGCTTCCTTGAATACTTCTGTATAGGCTGCTGTATTATCTGGGTTTGGAGGGACTTGAAATTTTGGCAGGGTATTGCTTAATAAAAAGGAGGTTTGCCTTGGAGTAGTTCCTAACTGTCACTGTGTTTACTGGGGTTACAAGACTGATTTTTATTTCAAAGGAGACTGCTTTGTGATGTAACCTTACCAGAAAGAACATGGCATGGGGGAGGGGGGTTTGTAGTAGTCTTCCATATTTATGAGTATCTGGTCCAATATGTATGTACTTCTGGTGGGTGTATCTTCTATCTTTTCCAGGGTGTTTGTGTTTACAAATTCTAGAAATCTCTGCACCTGCAAATGTGGGGTCATGTAGGATTGCCAGATTATACAGGGATGATTAGAGTCCCCATGAGTATGGTATTTGGTTGTATGGTGACTGTTCTAGGTCTAAGTATGAGCTGTGGGTTTCATGAGACATAGATGGTGACTTGTAGCTTAGTAATCTGGATGTGGAGGAACTCCAATGCATTATTCTGTTTAACCAACCATGAGGCATGTTTGTTATTAATGTAGCTAGTAACACCTCCACCTTTTGACCCTCCCTGTGCAGTTGCTGGTCTAAATGTGTGGAATACATTCAAGCCTTGCACTTCTGGTGTACTTTCTGCAGCTTTAAACCACATCTCAGTATCTGCACACCTGTCTGCTTTCTCCATGGTGAGGAGAGCTTGGAGGGAGTGGAACGTCTTATTTAGACTCCAGGCTTTGAGCAGTGACACCTTTAGATTTTCTTTTGGTAGATTTTGTAATATGGGAAGTGTTGTCAATTTGTCACTGTATAAAAAAAGGTCTGTGGGGGAGGCCAATGTTTTTACAAATATTCAAAAGCCTAGAGAGTACAGGTGCAGACCATCCTTGCCAAATAAATATGGTTTGTTAGCCATGTCTTACCACACTGACAAATGGTGTATCCCACTAGACAGACACCAGAAGCTAAGCCAATTATTAAAGTCTATCATCTTCTGTTCATATTGTAGCATCATCCTTGGTGAAAGTAGAATCCTGCTCATTGCTAAGCAAACACTAGCCTCTGACACAGTCAGACAGCTCTATAATGTAATGTCTCTCTTTATATATCCTAGGGAGGTACATCTCAGGTCATTTACACCTACATGGACTATGATTGAATAATATTGGTACCGCTGATGCAATGACCTGAGTGCATGTGTAACTGCAGATTCTAGCTCCTGATATGCAACTGACCATGATTTTCTGTTTGTCAGCCTGGTGAGTGAGGCATTAGTATGTCATGCAATGGAGTCCCATTCTCCTATAACTACATTATTGGGTGTTGCATTGATTTGCCTTATACACCTGTTAGTTGAGGCTCCCCTGGATGATTGCTATTGTTGAGTGCATTCAAGTTTGCTGAGGATATTTTTTGCAGGTAGAATGTCTGGGATGTATTTGGGGTTTGGGATGACTGCATTTAAGTGCCTCAGCATAATTAGGTCTGTTTGTGTGGTGTGTACTATGTGCGGTTGATGCAGCTTCTGTATTTCTGACAACCATATTGTTATTATGAGTGCTTGTATGTGACAGTTTTGCCTACAGATACATTGTGTATATGCATCTCTTGCATACTGTGTTTGTTTATTTGAGAATTAAATGGATGTGAGTGAACATTAGACAACAGTTACACTGTCTCAAGATACCCATATCCACCAAACTGGCTGTGGAGAAATGGGGAAAGAGCTTATCCATGATGCCATGTCCTTTACTGGGTGAGTTACAAGGGTGTGGTGCACAAGGAGTTAATAGTGGGCTTATTAAGGGTGTTTTCAGGACTACAAACTACTTTAGACTGTATAATACAAAATTCATGGGGCAGTGCTCCTTAATCTGCAAACAATCTGCACTGTGCTACTCAAAGTGCAAAGTAGGTACCCTATACTCAATGAGATACTGGTACACTTTCACAGATAGGTTTAGAGGAAATGTTTTGTTTCTAGGTGTTTGTGGCAGCTACCAATGATTGATGAGCAGTGGCATGCAGATGGACAAAAGATATGCAGGCTCTTGAAGCACATAATAACTGTCCTCTAAGCCCTCTGACCATTAAAACAACTACACTTTCAGCTTTGTTACATATTTCTAACTCATATAGACCAGGCCACCACCTACTGCTTGTAGATTCCATTTGGCAGCTGAGGATCATCATAAAGGCTATGGTGACTACTTGAAAGATACAAAGTCCAGGGTTTGATTCTCGACTGTGATGAAAACTAACTAGCCTTAAAAGGACCCACAAGGACAACTAACCTAGTACTTATCTATGAACCTATAGATTTTTGTAATATATTTGCATCTTATTATAATATGTTTTTCTAGTATGTATTTTGATTGTGTTTTTTTACAACATACATGGCCGAGGTCTTGACAGAAAAGGGTTATTGTACAGGGGCATGGGACCACTTCACTTATCTGGTTACATGCGCTTCTGGCACACATGCTGTTAGAAAAATGTGTATTTGAATATATGTGAAATGCTAGTTTAAAAACAAAGTTAGTATGTAATGCATTTTATTCTATTAATCATATAACAGAAAGGATAAATTCTTGTATAAATGCAAGTAGTTTTGAAACTGCAGTGTGGATTGTAGCAAATTGACCTCCGACCCTGGCAGTTGCTAGCTTAGCAAGTTTTGATGTTTATGCTTTTCACAAGTGATTATCTGCTAGGTCAGGAAATTAAATATGTGAAATAATGAAATCTTCTGCTCTTTCCTGCTGGGATGATTTGGCCTTGTATATGTGTTACTAAGATAGCATGCAGCTGGTGGGAAAGTGTTACAGTGAACAAAGATGTGTATTAGAAGATTGAATCTGCTATTGTATTCGAACTGATGTGAAACCTTGAAGAAGTAACTTTACAGAAAGACATTATGTCTGACCAGGTGGATAGCAAGACCGTATTGTTACCAGAGGAAAACTTTTTTAAAATATACAGCATCAGCAATTTTTATGAATAGAGGACTGTAAGCTAAAGTGATGTAGATGCCCTGTTACATACCACGTCAGTAAGGTGGGCACAACTTGAATGTAAAGACTATAAAATCTGTACACTTCCTGTTTTATGTTAGACAAAATTCTGTACTTGTACGTTTTTTGCCTCCTGGTGTACACTAGTAAACTTTTGAACCTGAACCTCCTGTGTATTGAATTCTTGATTTTATTTAACAGTTTGGTCCTTCTTAGCCGGAAATCCCTCGGACAGCTGCAGATCAGAGTCTACCGGTGGTCGAATACTGCGCAGGAGAAGTTACCGAAACGGTTCTTCTTGGGTGAAAAGACCTCTGACTGAATTGTCGTTTAAAGAGGCTGGCCACTTTCTGATCTGTAGCCGAAGAGCGGATCCTGGACGGCTCAGTACCGGAGGCTCAGGTAGGAAGACTTTTGCCTTTTTTCTGTTTTAGATCAGGGACTAGGTTACAGTATATTGTTGTCAAGATTTGTTATGCAGATCAGGGACAAAAGGAAGTACTGTATATTTGGTCATAGATCAGGGTAACAGAATAAGGTAGGCAGTTATTCTAGAGAAACTGTGAATAAAAGAGCGACTGCTAACCTGATAAAAGTGTCTTTTCCTGCTACTACCTGGGCGACTGTCCGATCTAGCTAAACTGCAAATATTTCTCTTCTTGAACTGTTTTAAACTGTCTAAAGTTGTTTTTGCACCTGCACTTTTAAAGTTTGTCCTGTTTGTTGCATTTACTTGTTGAGGCTACACACTCAAGTGCGCTAGCCTGTGTTACATATTTATTGCAATTTCCTGCTGTTTGTTGCAAAAAAGAAAACAAAAAAAGTTATCCTCGTTTCCCATCTTTCCTGACCTAGAGTAGTCCAAATACAGGCTTTGCTGTATTCTGGACTTTTGGAAAGTTCCTGTGTTGCCATTTCCTTTCTTGGATAGAGGGAGGCTTCTTTGTTCACCAGTGGCAGTGGGGAGCTTGGAGCAGGCTATCTGTCCCTGGAGGAGTGTTCCCAGCACAGGAATCTGGTAGTCTGTTGGCTGTTTTGGGCCAATTTCTAGCTCTTTCAAGTCCGCCTGTATAAAACCGCTGTAGCGCTTTATGCGTGATTTTGTGCATAGCGCTTCATCGAGCAGCCCGCTTATTTGGGTTTGAGCCTTGGAACTAATCTAGTTCTCATAATAAACACCCTATTCCTATGCTAAAGCCTAGCACTTGCTCACTAAAGCAATTATATAAGTCAGCACTAAAAATTAAAAGCACTACACCCTCACAAACTCCCCTTGAGTAACTTGTTCCCCATTGGCCCTTTTTTCAATTATAAAGGAATTCCCAATACTATTCTAGCATGTCCAAAGGTCAGTTGTCAATCTCCTCTCCGGTCCAGCTGGTGAACCTGGGAATCTTGAGGCAATGTTACAACTGCCTAATGTACACAGACAACCCTCTCCTCCTCCCAACAAATTCCAACACATGTGAGAGATGCAACCATATAGCCAAACTGGAGGCTAAGCTCTCTCAACTCAGTACTGGCGTAACCAGTCAGGAGGAGAAGGAAACCACACTCACTACAATTCCAGTCTCACATAGACCTACCACGACAGCAAACCAAACACATAAACACACAAAACATACTTGAGGCTCTAAATAAAAATCTGCCTAAGCAGCAAAGACGTCCAAAGCAGACACCCAAGCAACCGCTACCCCAAAACAAAACACATGCAACACATAGCTCACAAAGCCAGTGTGCCGAACAGTCACAGCCCTTAAGGCTAAACAACACACCTGATACACTTGTAATAGGTGACTCTATCATCAGGCACACTGACGTCCCGCTCACCAGGCTGAACAAGGAGAAGGTCACGGTGAGCTGCCTATCGGGTGCTAGGATCCGCCACATAACACAAGCACTCAGGTCACTCCAAGGCAAGTACAAATATGACTCAGTCATTGTCCATGCTGGTGTGAATGACCTGAGACGTACCTCCCTGGACTACAGGAAAAGAGACATAAAGGAGCTCTCTGGGCATCTAGCCCAGGCCGGTATGACCCTGACCTTGAGTAGCATCTTACCCTCACCAAGAATGATGCCACAATATGAAGACAAGATGATCAGTTTCAACAATTGGCTTAAGTATTGGTGTCATTCAAAGGGGATCCAATGCCTGTCAGCTTGGGATGATATGCACGACAAGCCACGATGCTTTGCTAGGGACGGCTTGCACCTGTCACCCCTGGGCTTTTGGATATTGGCAAAGGCTCTTGCTACCCCCATAGTGCCTTTTTAGGCAAGGCTCAAAAGACAAACCCACCTCCATAGGTATCACAAGGGATAAGAAACTAAGAGTAATGCTACTCAATGCTAGAAGTCTAAACCTCAAGATGCACACTCAAACTCTCCTTAGCATGGAGAACATCGATATCTGTGCAGTAACAGAAACCTGGTTCAGGACTCCTGAGAGCACCCCAGCACTACCAGGTTATACCTCATACCATGCTTTTCGGCCCCAAAACTTGGACCAAACCACAAAAGGAGGGGGAGTATCGATATTCATCAAAGATACCCACACCTCCAGGTTGGTGGCAAAGCACGAAGCATCAGAGACTATCCATGTGCAACTAACAGTGGGTAAAACTGCCTTCCAGTTTATAGCCTGCTACAGACCACCCTCCCAAACCCAGGAACCCCACTCGGCCTTCCTGAAAACACTGGAAAATATGAAGGTCTCTCCAAACACCATTATACTGGGCGACTTCAACTACCCAAACATAGATTGGGAGCATTACTCTAGCTCCAACACCCTTGCCCAAAGGTTCCTAGAATTCATAAACTCAAATGCTATGGAACAACTTGTTACCACTCCCACAAGAGGGGAAAACATACTGGACCTGATCATCACCAACATGGGGCTCTATGCTCCAGACCAGAAGTGTATCCTCACTGGTAAGATCAGACCATAAACTGATCTCACTGGATATTCACATCCCGACCCCATCCCCTGCCCAGAAAACCACAGTGAAAAACTTCTCTAAAGCAAATTTCACACTCCTCAAAACCGAGGTGGAATCCTTCACAGCCCCGGCCTGTGGAAAATACGCCCAGACCGCAGAATCCTTTATAAATGCATTCTATGAACACCTTCAGGAATGCATGGATCATGCAATCCCAAATAAAACCAAGACCCAATCCTCCAAAGGCAGACGACCTGTCTGGTGGACCCCAGCCATAAACAAACTATACAATAGAAGGAGGAAGCTACTACATGATAGAGCAAAATCCCAAAAAGGGAAGGCATCTCTAATCAGTATTAGCAAAAAACTAAGGGCACTCATAAAATCGTCAAAGGCCAGCTTCGAGAGAAAAATTGCACAGGACACTAAAGATAATCACAAGGCTTTCTTTAGTTATGTTAGGAACCTGGGTGGGAATTCCCAGATATGCTCAGAATTAGTCCAAAATGACAAAAAATACACTGATCCCACAGACATTGCCAACATCCTAGCTGACAGGTTCAGCGCAAACTTCTCCCCCCACTCCCCACCAAAAGGGCAAATATCTATCCCAGCAGAGTGCTGCCCCCCTGACATCTCAGATGCTCAGGTGAGAGCTGCCCTCTCCAAAGCAAAAAACACAGCATCAATGGGACCAGACGGTGTCCCAGGCTGCGTCCTACATGAACTCCAAGAAGAGCTAAACCCAAACATAAAACTACTGTTCAATCTCAGCCTTACTACAGGATATGTACCCAAAGAGTGGCGTACAGCAACAGTGGTCCCTCTCCACAAAGGTGGTGCCTCAACGGACCCTGGAAACTATCGCCCCATAAGCCTGACTAGCTTGGTCTGCAAAGCTATGGAAAGGATCATCATGGACCTCATAAATAAAGATATTGGGGACCTAAAGACACTGGATCCTACCCAGTTTGGCTTTGTTAAGGGCAGATCCTGCCTCTTAAACCTGGTTGACTTTTGAAACAGTCACCAAGGCCATTGACGAAGGAAGGTGGTCCACACAGCCTATCTGGACCTCGCAAAAGCCTTCGATACAATACCCCACTCAGGCATTATAGATAAGCTCACCAGCTTAAATATAAACCCCTATGTCACTAGATGGGTTGCAAACTGGCTCAAGGACAGAACCCACATGGTTAGAATTGCTGGAGCCATGTCAGACTCCAAACCAGTTACAAGTGGCGTCCCACAAGGCTCAGTCCTGGGTCCTCTCTTGTTTGGTATATATTTTTTGGTGGTACAGGCCAACACGGAAGGACTGTGGCTGACCAAGTTCGCAGATGACTGCAAACTGGGCCATAATCGACTCTCCAGCCGACACAAGCATCCTCCAAAAGGGCCTCATAGAAACAGACAACTGGTGCCAGAGCCATGGTCTCAAGCTAAATGCCAAAAAGTGTATAGTCATCCCCTTTGGCAAAAACAAAGTGCCCACAAATTACCACTTAGGTGGTAATCCATTAAGTACAGAAGAAGTCATTAGGGACCTGGGGACCCAAGTTGATAGCAATCTCTCATTTAACAACCACGTGGCCAAAGTGGTTAGAAAAACATTTTATATAGCCCACCTAATCATGAAGGGATTCACATCTAGATTAGGAGAGGTCATCGTGCCTCTTTACTCATCCCTCATCAGGCCCATAATCGAGTACAATGCCCCTTTTGGGATGTACCTTACCAAACACCTGCAGCAACTGGAAAGACCCCAAAAGTACCTCGCCAAGAGGATCAAAGGGCTCAAACAGATGCCATATGCTACCCGGTTAAAGAAACTCCAGCTCTACTCAGTGGCATACCGCCTGCTCAGAGGTGACCTGTGCCTGACGATAAGGCCATGTCCAACCCGAATTAAGGGACATGCTGCACCTCAAAAAAATCCAAATCCCATCGAGCTACACGCTTGAGAGACTTGAACCTCAGCACTGAAATAAATAGGACATGCTGGAGGGACAGATTCATAACCCAGAGGCTCCCTTCACTATGGAATAAAATCCCAGTCCAGGTTAGGCAGAGTCCCTCATTGACTCTCTTCAAGAGGAATCTTGATGAGTGGATGGGAGATCATAGGTTTACCCCGGGTATCACTTCTGTGTCACTGTTAGACAGAGGCACAGTATACTAACCTCGAAAAAGGGCATAGCAAAATTAATTTAAAATGGGTGGCGAAAGCCAAACATACTCTGGCTAGGCTTATAAATGCCCTAGGGCAGATAGCCTAGTATGAACCTATGAACCTATGAACCTATGAAAAGGAACTGAACTTTTGATATCACGTGATAAGAAGGGTTACGTAACATTTTCTTTTACCATGGGAAATCAGTGCACTAAAACATCGCGAGATCCGCCCCTAACTGAAGATGCAAAATACATGCAATCACAACGTTCCGATAACGTTAGGTATTATACAAAATGGGTTAACAAATATGAATTTGATGGTAAACTAGATAAAACTTCACTAGTTAAACTCCTTAAGCAACTTAAATCCGATACGGGAGGTCAGGCAAAAAAGCAGCGCCAATTAGGTATTCCTCAGGCACACAGGTGGATTGAGGAAGCAAATCGTAGAGAACAGAAGATTAAAAATTCGAAAACATTATTTTTAGACAAAGAGGATAATAACTTAGTAATAGCAACAGCTCCTCCTCCTCCCTTGCCCCCTCCTTTACCCTTTTCAGGATATGAAGCGAGTGGACAGGCTGGTCCGCCTCCGCGTTATCCTGACGTCTCAGCGAGACCACAACCGTTTGTTAGAGATCCTATTGAAACTAGGTCCCGGACATGTAAAATACATAGGGATGCAGAATCATATCAAATAGAAAGAAACCTACAGGATGAGAGTGAGGAAGAAATATGCCCACTTATAGAGGTCCCAAATCCTCAGGCAGGACAGGAAGGGCAGGACCCAACACTCTTGGTATATAGACCATGGACTCCGGAGGATATCCGGAAAGCTACTGAGGGAATCCCCCATCCGAACGTTAATTTTACGAAATTTTTAGAAGATTTACAAGGCATGAGGTTGAGTTACCACTTGAATGGGGAAGAATTAGAAAAAGTAGTAAGACAAATTATAGGTCCAGATTGGCACATGATTTGTGGCACCTGGAATCCTCGTAATGCAGAGCTCAAACCACTCCCACATAGTGATGCAGAATTAGACAACAGAGTGAAAGGTCTTACAGACCGAATCTCTGAGAAATGGAAACCTAGAGCAGACTGGACATGCATTAATCAATGCATACAACAGGAATATGAGACAATACATGGGTACTATGCTAGATTATTGGAATGTTTTAATAATCATAGAGGTATGACGGTTCCTGAAAACCAAACGAATGATTCCCTGTATGAACAACAATTAAAAAATGCATTTCTAAAAGGTTGCATTGCACCTAGCTTCATTATGAAGCATATGATAGACCATCGAACAGGTAGGCTACAAGCCTTGCTTGAATACGCTAGACATGCTGAAAGACATTTCAATAGCAAAAAGAAAAAGAAGGCACAAGTCTTCACTGCTGAAGACGGAGCTGAAGTATTTGTGTTACAGTCAGGTAAAAAGGGCAAGAAGAATGCCCAGGGAAATAAACAGTCTGACAAACGATCAGAAGATTTTGAAGAGAGGAAAAAGAGAGGTGAATGCTTTAAGTGCGGGAAGAAGGGACATCTAGCGAGGGATTGTAAGCAGAACAAAAAGGTAATTGCAAAAGATAAGGGAGATGAGGACTGACTATATGATAGTGAAGATACATCATGCGAAAGTCAGAAATCATCAGGAAAAGTTAATAAACAGAAAACAAATGTAAATGTGATAGAAGGACTAGAGGAAGTGCAAGTAGATATGGAGGATGAAGAAAGTGAAATTTTGGATTTAGCATTATTGAGCCTAGAGCTCTACTTAGCAGATACGAAACCGGAAGTTACACTTCTGGTGGAGGGAAGGGAAGACAAATTCCTGTGTGACTCAGGAGCATCACGGACCCTGATACACCCCTCCAAGTTACCAGAACATTCCAAATCACCTGATTATATACTGGTAAAAGCTGCAAACGGACAACTATACAGGGAACCACTTTCCCATGATATAGCAATAACTGACCCTGTTTCAGGTATGACCCAAAGAAGTAAGATTGTTGTTTCTGCAAAGTGTCCAGTGAACCTATTGGGCAGGGACCTTATGCAGATATTTGGCATAGCAGTAGTTCCAACTGTACAAGGTATGGAGGCGCAGAGACAAATGGATACCTTTGTAGTGCGATCGGAGGGTGAAACTTTTTACTGGTACAGCCAGGACCTAGTCATGACTGGTCCAGGGGCAGTGACCAAGGAACTGATGAACGTAGCCATCAGTAAAACCCCCTCCCTCGACACGGATTGACAGCATTTGTTACACTGTACTCTATACTACTGTACTACACCAGGACCTGATAGAGAGTATGAGCAGGAATTGTTTAGAAATCGTGCAACTAGATTGGTTTTACGTACTTTGTACTGGGATACTGAGGGGAACAGTGTAGTTAGCTGTTCATTACCTCAAGAATTCCTTGCATTATATAGATCAAATCGATTACCACATGTCAGCTTGACAAAGAATAAAAATGTAAAATGGGCAGACTTAGGAGAAAAGGTGACAAGATGGGAGAAACAGACTGACTTAGAACTGTCAGAACAAGGGATACAGAAACAAAAACTGAATTGGTTGACACAGACACATCCAGCTGTTCATTTGCAATCTAGCGAGGACAGCTGATTAGCATTTTTATTAGAAGAAGAAGAAAAAGCCTTATGTGAAATTCCAATGACTCTTTGGTCAACAGGAAAGTCAGATGTGGGACTTATTCGAACAGCAGGACCAGTTATAATTACACCAAAATCAGCATTTAGACCACAGAGAAGACAATATCCTTTGAGAAAAGATGCAGAAATAGGAATCAAGCCTATAATAGCAGCATTACTCAAAGAAGGAGTACTGGTGGAATCTCCTGATTCACCATGTAATACATCCCTATTTCCTGTTAAAAAGGCAAACGGGGAATGGCGGATGGTTCAAGATTTACAAGCTGTAAATAATGCAGTAATACCCAGAGCACCCACGGTGCCAGACCCACATACCTTGTTGAACGATTTAAAACCACAACAAAAATATTTCTCTGTGGTAGATATCAGTAATGCTTTCTATTCGATACCTATACATCCTGATAGTCAATATTGGTTTGCATTTACATTTCAGGGTAAAAGGTATACCTATACTCGACTACCACAGGGATATTGTGAGAGCCCAACAATATTTGCACAAGAAATGTCTAGCAACCTGGCAGGATTTACCCCACCGGGAGGTAGTCAGATTCTACTTTACGTAGATGACATCTTGCTAGCAGCCCCCACCCAGCAGCAATGCAGGGAGGATACTGTAGCGTTATTGAAGTTTTTAGCGGCACAAGGGCACAAAGTAAACAAAACTAAGTTACAACTGTGGAAAAAACAAGTTAGATACCTAGGATATGTGATATCCAATGAAGGTAGAATATTAGACGAGGAAAGAAAAACAGCGATTTTGCAAGCACCCAAACCAGCAACCAAGAAGGAAATGATGTCCTTCTTGGGTACAACTAATTTCTGTCGGAGCTGGATACCGAATTATGCTTTGGAATCTGCTCCACTGACTGACTTGATATATAAGACACCAATGGCAGCACAAGATATTTTACAATGGACACCTGAAGCAGAAATGGCTTTCTGCAGGTTGAAGCAGTTGATAGCTTCTTCATTAGTTTTAGGACTCCCAAATTATCACAAATGGTTCTTTCAAACCATAGATTGCAAGCAAGGATATATGACGTCAGTGCTGACGCAACAACATGGGGATAAGCAACGCCCCATAGCCTATTATTCATCGCAGTTAGACCCAGTGGTGTGATTTTTGCCTCACTGTGTACAGGCAGTAGTTGCAACTGCAATGGCAGTACAGGCTTCGGCCTCAGTGGTGTTATTCCACCCTCTCACATTGAGAGTGCCTCATGCAGTCGCAATAATTTTACTGCAAGAAAAAGTAGCATATCTCTCTCCTGCTAGACATCTTTCATGTATGACTATACTGCTGAGCCAACCTCATATGACAATTGAATGATGCACGACATTAAATCCATCAACATTACTCCCAACTCCTGTGGATAGCACACTGCACAGCTGCCTGCAGGAAATTGAACAATTAGCATTGCCTAGACAAGACCTTACAGATATGCCCTTGGATAATGCCGAGGTGACATATTACGTGGACGGCTCATGCAGAAGGGGCCCTACAGGAAAGAATCTAATGGGGTATGCAGTGGTTACAGACACTGAAATTCTAGAAGCCCAATCCTTACCACATAACTTATCTGCACAAGCAGCAGAATTGATAGCTTTGACACAAGCATGTACTTTAGCAAAAGACAAATGTGGAAAACATATATACTGATAGTCAGTATGCTTTTTCTACAGTACATGTATTTGCGCAACAATGGAAAAATAGAGGAATGATAACATCTAGTGGAACACCAATTAATCATGCGCAATTTATTTTGGAATTATTAGAATCTATTCAGTTCCCTACCAAAGTAGCTATTTGTAAATGTGTAGCTCATACAAAACAACAGGATAAGATTTCGAAAGGCAATGCACGAGCTGATGCAGCTGTAAAGCAAGCAGCCTCAGACTCAGAAACTTTACTTTTGAATGAGGAATTACAACCCTCTGAGATTTTAGATTTAGACATGTTAAAGACAATGCAGATGCTTACTACAAAAGCGGAAAAACAGAAATGGGAAAAACAAGGTGCAATTCTTGAAAATGGACTGTACATTTCCAAAGAGAAAAAAACGATATTGCCATCTAATTTATTTAGATATGCAGCTTTGTTGAGCCATGGGCAGTGCCATGTCTCAACAGGGGGGATGGTACAGTTAGTAAACTGAATATTCCAAACATATGGATTCACAAACTATACAAAAAAATTTTGTGCAGCTTGTCATACTTGTAACAAGCATCATGCACAAGGGGCATTTAAACCTAAGCAAGGAAGTTTTCCTATACCACCATATCCATTCCATACTATTTGTATGGATTTCATAGAATTGAATAAGTGTGAAGGGAAGAAATACTGTTTAGTAAAATTCACGTTGTCATGATATACTACTGACTTCTATATAAATTCTATAGTAAACTGTAAATAGTATAGGATTTTTAGGAAAATTTACGTTGTCATAATATATTACTGACTTCTATATAAACTCTGTAGGAAACATATATACATTAATTGTTGTGGACCTGACCATTTAAAGGAAGTATGAAGATGAAATAGTTATCTATTGTAGAACAAATGTTAAATTGTAAAGTAAGGATAGTATTAATAATTTAAAAAAAAAAAGCGTGCTTGTTACTTTAACAACTTACTGCATTGTTTTTATCTGATTGGTTAGTGCATCTTGCGCTAACTATTTGAACTCAGTGTTTGTAGAATGAAGTGTTTGTCTGAAGAAGTCCGGATACATATCCAGACGAAAAGCACTTTACAATACGTGTATTTTTCATGGTTTCACTGTCCGTTTTTTTATCACTAGTACGCAAATAAAAACTGTGGATTTTTTACTTCTATCTGGCGTGGATCAGTGCTTTGTTTCTTAGGGTCAGGAAATTAAATATGTGAAATAATGAAATTTTCTGCTCTTTCCTGCTGGGATGATTTGGCCTTGTATATGTGTTACTAAGATAGCATGCAGCTGGTGGGAAAGTGTTACAGTGAACAAAGTTGTGTATTAGAAGATTGAATCTGCTATTGTATTCGAACTGATGTGAAACCTTGAAGAAGAAACTTTACAGAAAGACATTATGTCTGACCAGGTGGATAGCAAGGCCGTATTGTTACCAGAGGAAAACTTTTTAAAAATATACAACATCAGCAGTTTTTATGAATAGAGGACTGTAAGCTAAAGTGATGTAGATGCCCTGTGACATACCACGTCAGTAAGGTGGGCACAACTTGAATGTAAAGACTATAAAATCTGTACACTTCCTGTTTTATGTTAGACAAAATTCTGTACTTGTACGTTTTATGCCTCCTGGTATACACTAGTAAACTTTTGAACCTGAACCTCCTGTGTATTGAATTCTTGATTTTATTTAACACATGCCAAAATGTAGAATGTACCTTTTCAGAAAATCCATCGCTATCAGAAAATATATGAACAGCTCTGCCTTGAGCCCGCAATTTCACATATGCGGTCTCTACCACAAATGTAGTTTAAAATTATGTTTCCCTCTACCCTGTCTGTCCCTGTAAGTATCGCAGTACTAAATTCCCTACTAATGTATTGGAGTGTCATTTTATGTCACTTACCCTGTGTGTGGCACAAAATGTCAGTCAACACATGTATACAAGCACCATGAGTTCAGTCCACTGGTGTAAGATTCCTGACCCTTGTATACAACTCTCCCAATGCAACACAACAAAAATATTGAGAAACACAATCAAATGGAAATGATAAATTCAGCATGAGATCAGATGTGGCAAGCAAAAACACAGATTTTAGTGAATAAAAATTTTCACCTTTTTTTTTTTCAAATAACTTTTTATTCATTTCACAAATATCAGAACATTACAAAAAATCCATGAATGGATAGCAGAACATTGTATGCAAGGACAAACATGAAAACAAAAATAAACTACCTAAACCTATAAGCAAACTAATTTATATACAATATTTACAAACGAAGGTGCTACCATAGAGAAGAATAGATTAGAAGAAAAAAGTCAGAGTTATAAGGGATATCAGTGGATCTCGTGTAAAATTGGAAGTGGGGACTATACAATATTCCGAGATAATAAGCTACGAGCTAGATTAATCACATAGAATTTGGTCAAACAAGCATTTCCAGAATTCTTTAAAGTAGGCTTTTTTTCTTAGGCCCTTTTATGATAAGCTTTTTGTGCAGAAATATATTTCAAAGCCATCTACTTTAAAATGTTTCACCTTCATCTTTGCAATCGAGCAAGACAGCCTACCCTGCTATTTTATATAATCTCATTTCATGGTGTAAACACATTTGTTTAAAGACAGAGAAACACTCAAGTGTAAGTAAGACGTGTATAAAGTGTATAAAGTATACCTAGATGTGTAGTGTGAATATACCAAACTCCTATTAGAATATTTAAGAAAACTGAGAAAATCTGGAAAACTATAACAAAAAATAATAATGCAAAAATCTGTGGCAATATTATCTGTGGTAAAAAATATGTTTGCAAAAATAAAAATATAACAGAAACCATAAAGCATGTAGTGATACAAGATACGACAGTAAAAAATATTACTTTAAAGCTGGGCTGAAAAATGTTTCAGTTGGACAATCCATATCTTTTCCATTTTTGATATGCTCCACTGTCAGCCTAATTTATTTGATCCATTGTGTAAAGTTTGTCAATGCCTACAAACCTAAATGTATCCCCTTTGTGTTTTAAATCAAGTTTATACAAAGTATTGCTGTGCTTCTCACATTTGATGTCATACAGATATTCAGCAGTGAATAATTTCAGCATCCTTGAAGCCTTACAAATCTAAAAAAAAAAAAAAAATGAAAATGATCCCAAAACAAACTTTTCATTTGTTTACCCTTTGTGCACCAGGCTAGTCTCACTAGGCTGATGGCCTCTTCATGAGTGACTTGAGTTGGTATTTATACTACCAGGGGGAATTTGGCCAGGGCATCAGGGAACTTGTTGTGCTATATTTGAACACCAGATAGCACCAGAGGGCTATCAGTATTGCTGGGAATAACTCCAAGATGGAGGTTAGCAGAAGTAAAGCCATGGAGAAGACAGTGTAAAATCATTTGAAAATATGAATAAGGATACTGAACAGATGATAAATAAGGTAGAAGAGGCTGTTGTGGAGACAACTGGAAACTGATTCTCTCATTGCAGTAGATGCTACAAATAAGCAATGCACATCTATCTATCTATCTATCTATCTATCTATCTATCTATCTATCTATCTATCTATCTATCTATCTATCTATTTATCTATCTATCTCTCTATTTTCTTGACCTGGAAAGTCTGACAAGGTATGATCCCTGTTTCAGAGGAGGCCTGTGGACAAAAGCTCCACATATACAGCTAATAGGGCATGTTGCTCGTCCAGTCAGGATAAAACAGACAAGCAGCTGTGGGTTCAATTCAAGTAGCTTTATTACACAAAAACATATCAGGAATGAGGCTTTGTAAGTTAAACTTAAATAAACGTGTAAACAGACTGACTACTACACTCATACATGTTAACACTCTGGCTGTTCTCTCAAAATGGCACTGCTGCCTGCGCGTACTCACTGTTTATATGCACGTGCCTATATCTGGAAATAGTTCTTAAAGGTACATTTACATGCTCTGTTCTACATCCTCCCTCTTTGAGAAATTAATCATATACTAAATTACACTATTCAATGACATGCAATTTACAGAAATGATGTTCTGACATGTAATAATACAGAACTAATTCTTCGACATGCAATCATACAAAATTAGACATATATAAAACAATCATGTCAAGTTTGCTGTGTATTTTATACTAGGTCTAGAAATATGACCTGATCATGTAACATAAAAGTCAGACTTGGATCTAGCAACAGGGACTGTCTTCAAGGAATGTTCAACTTTGGGGACATCTGGGACATCATCAGAAATGGGAATGGATACTGAGACATTCTTTGGTATGAACATTTTCAGGGTTGCTCTGAGATCTCGAGTCTGTATCACAGGATGATGCTGCAATATTAATTCTGATACAGGAAGAAGATGTCTGCAGTTTCTCTTGTATTCTACACCCTCAGATTCCACTAAGTAGAATCTCAGCTCAGTATATGCACCTCTCACTTGAACAATTTGATCAAAGCCTTTCGCCGTTTGCATCCTCACTGTCTCTCCTTCTGTTAACAAACAAAGAAATCTGCTCATTTTATCATAGCTGGACTTCTGAGAAGAATGTTTCCTAAAAAGATGACATCACATTACATTTTGAACCAGTGTCTACTTTGAGCTCTGTGGGTTTGACATTGGTCAGGGCAGTACAAAATACCTTGTTCTTTGTCAACAAATTTATTGCATTAACCTTTTCACCAACCACTGATACACCATCTACATAGAAAGTCATGTTGGAGCTTTCTACATGATCAACCTGCTTTTTGAGTGACCTTTCTTAATAACTTAATGAGGCTTGCCTGATTTACAAAACTTTTGAAAATGGTTCCATTTTTACACTTGTCGCATTGCTGATCAAATGCTATGCACCTGTCTCTTTTAGACTGATGACTGGCTCCACAGTTGCGACAGTTAACGATAAGATGTGACTTGTGTTTTGCTGACTCACCCCTATACTGCACTGATCAGGTCTATATTATATCATTGAATGCTTAAATAAGCGAACGATGAATAATCGACCCCATGTAAGTGAAAACTTACAATCTCGAAAGCTAAGAACAGCGATTTTTTTTCCAAGGGAAAAAATCGCTGTTCCAATAATAAAAAAAAATAAAAAAATAATTGAAAGAATACATAAAGTGGGGACTTTGCCCCCCACACCCCCCGATGTGGGGTGCTGTGCCTCCCCACCACCCTACTTAAATATACCAACTTCGAGATCGCACTACAATGCTGAAAATGACAAAATAAAGGAAGCAGCCAAGCAAATTCTTTCCCTGGGAAAGAATTTGCTTAAAAGCTGCTTCACTATTTTACCTTTTCTTTGTTTTAAGTTCGACCAAGACGCATTCGATAGAATGCGTCTTCGGTCATCTAATAGGAACCCCACTGAGCATGTCCTTTTTACTGAGCTGGTCTTGGAACTTGTTAGAAAGTTACAGGTTCTCCCTGAAAAACCCACAGAGGTTGCTGCTGCCATGTGCTTAGGCCTGCTTCTGTTTGCTATGTGTTGCATGCTGTCTACGTTTACTCTATAGGCTGCTAAAACCATGCTCTTATCACTTGCAAGCATACTTGTGTACTTTTCTGTGAGCTCATGGATTTGACAAATCTCTCTTGCTTTGCTCAACATTAAATCATTGTCACAAAGCAAAATATTTCTCACTGCATCATTATTAACACCACACACAAGCCTATCCTTTATTAACTCATCTTTCAGGTCATCAAATCTGCACATTTTAGCCTTATTTTTCAAGTCAGTGATATAAGCTGCAAATGTTTCACCTGGCTTTTGGTTTCTTAAATAAAATAAGTGCCTCTGTAATGTAACATTTGTCTGGTGGTTAGACATTTCTCTAAATTTATGTTTCAAGCATTCAGGGTCCTCCCTCATTTACCTCTGGTGCATACACAAATGAACGGCCTCTTTCAATTACCTCTGACCCAGCTAAGTTAAGCAAACTGAATGCCCTCGTACGTGCATCTTAGTCAGAAAAAGCTGCTTGTATGAAAATATCATATTCCTGTTCAAATACCCTCTTATTCTATGCTATATTATGATCAAAAGCAAGTAGACTTGGTCTTTGAAATGCCTCTGCCATATCAACATGTAGTAGTGAAGCTGCCTAGAGTTAAGTAGGAATGCACACACATATATATGTATGTCAGAATTTTATGCCAGAATGTGTAATTATGCCCAATAGCACAACAAATTATTTGAAATAACTGCACTTTGCCAAATAAGTCTCCATAGCATAAGGACTCTTTAAAATCACTGTACTTTATGAAGCCACTCTTTATCAGTGTAAGAAATACTTTGAAATGATTGTACTTTGCAAATCAAGTGTACATAGCAGAAAAAGCTAAGAGTAAGAAACACTTTGAAATGAATGCACTTTGCAAATAAACTGTATACAGCATAGAAACTCCAAAATGGCTGTATTCTGTGAAATAACTCTGTACAGTGTAAGAAACACTTTGAAAGGGCAGCACTCTGCGAATAAATGCACACAGCACAAGAAACTTTGCGAAATGGCTGTACTTTGACTGCACTTTGCAATGTAACTGTACTTTGCACACAGCAACTCTTTGGACAGTGGTCTCACCTTTGATAAACACATCGCTACAACAGTCAGGAAATCCTTCTATGTGGCACACCTCATCACTAAGAGCTTTTCATCCAGAAAAAAGGAGGTCATTGTCTCACTGTACTCATCCCTCATTAGACCCATTATAGAATACAATGCCCCATTTGGTATGTACCTCTCAAGACATCTGCAACAACTGGAAAGGCCACAGAAATACCTCACTAAGAGAATCACAGGCCTAAAGCAGATACCCTATGCTGACCATCTATACTCTAAACTCCACCTATACTCTGTTGCATATTGTCTACTCAGAGGCGATCTCTGCTTAACATACAACGCCATGTCAAACCCAGAGCTGTTGGACATACTACACTTAAAGAAATCCCAATCCCTCAGAGACACATGCTCCAGGGATCTAAACCTTGTCATCACAATGAACAAAACATACTGGAGGGATAGGTTCCTGACCCAGAGACTTCCCAGACTCTGGAATAAACTGCCTATACATGTCAACAGAGCACCTCTTTGGCCATCTTCAAAAGGAACCTTGATGATTGCATGGGAGATAGGAAATTCACCCCGGGGATCACATCAGTCGCCTTGCTAGACAGTGGTCTGGGGAAGTAAATACTGTGGGAAGAAATAGCCAGGGAATTGTTATGGCTAGTCTTGTATAGGCCCTAGGGCCGATAGCCTAGTACCAACCTATGAACCTAAATAATTGCACTGTAATAAAGCACACACTCTGCAAACACTTTGCACACTCTGAGATACTTCTAACAACTCTAGTTATGCTTTGAATGACTTTGGCCAATGCAAAATAGTAGTTTATGCTCAAACACAGTCTTTTACTGAAAAACATGCAGCTGCCTTGCTCTGTAAACTTAATTTGCTCTTTTATTGTATTTGTTATGCCCTTTTAATCTGTTATCATGCTCATTATACTTAATTCTGAGCCCCATATAAATATTTCTGTCAGTTTTATCAAATATCATGGTTTCGAGCATTTTGTTTAATTGATAATGTGTTTTGTGCCTTTCATTTAATTAATAATATGTTTTTGCTACTCGTTTGATTAATAATGCATTTTGTGCCTTACAAATGCTCCATTTCATATTATTTGTTAAAAAATTAATTTGTGCAAATTTTGGTTATGTTGTGTTCATTTATGGCCCTTTTTGTTTGTCTGAGCTCTGTTTCACTCACTCAGCTCAGTCTGCATTCACCTTCAACTCTGCACTTCATGGCTTGAAGAAGTTGCTCTCTTAATCCCGGTTCTGGCACCATGTCACTCGTCCGGTCTGGATAAAACAGACAAGCAGTTGTGGGTTCAGTTCAAGCAGCTTAATTACACACAAACACATCAGGAATGAGGCTTTGTAACTTAAACTTATAAACAGACTGACTACCACACTCATACATGTTGACACTCTGGCTGTTGCCTCAAAATGGCAGTGCTGCCTGTACTTGCTTACTATTTATATGCACGTGCCTACATCTGGAAATTCTTCTTAATGGTACATGCACACATTCTGTTCTACAAAGCATATTACAATTAATTAAATATTTTCATATATAATTTAAAGTTGAGACAGAAAGAATATATGAAACACTAATACACAATTCTTAGAGCACATACATAGTGCACAGGGTTTTCAAATAATTTGTGTATTTCAATTGAAGTTGGAGACAATGATATTATAAAAAGAGGAAATGGTAAAAAGAAACTATATGGTAATATATTGCAAACAGATAAAATGACTCAAGTAAATAGACATTTTTGGAAGGAACATTAATCAATGAGAACTTCTTGTTAGTCCTGGACCGTGTTGTGGATTATATTTAAAGAAAATTACAGATATACAGGTAGAACTGAAACCAAGGAATGAAGAGAAAAAAAGGGTATGAAAAGATGAGAGAAAGTATGTTAAATAATTAAGAAAATAGTATTGACATTTCTGTAAACAAATGGAGATTAATGAGAAAAATAAAAAAGGAAGAAGAAGAATAGTATCTCCATACTAACAAAAATGGTAAAATATGACAAGTGTGTAATAAGGGAATTGAAAGCTGAGAAAGAGAGAACAAAATACAATCAAGATATTATGGATATCATGAAAATTTATACCCAGGAAATTTTTAGAGAAAGCATTTCCAAATGTTATAACATGTAATAGGAAGAATTTTTTCATTAGAAGTAATTGAAAGTTTGCAAAGTTAGATTGCTCTGGGTGAATTAGATATACTTAAGCTGCTAAAAGAGGGCTCATCACTGGGAAGGGATGCTGTAGGTTACGATGTATATAAAACATTTATTGAGCATTAGGGAAATGTTTTTTTTTTTTAATATTGAATATACAGATTGAGAATGACATGAATGAAGTAATATATGAGATCGTATTATAAGATTTGCATAGAAAAAAGAGGAAAAATTATATAAAAAAGCTGGAAGCCAATTACATTGAGTAATGCAGACTGTAAAGTATTAATGAAAATATTCCAAATGAGGTATTAGAAGGTTTTTGCATAATATAGTTACATAATATATATAGACTGAAAGATAGAACAAGTCATGAAATATTAATTGTGGTAAAGAAAGTAGTAGATGACATGCTGTATGGAGGGAGTGATGCCTAGTTAATAGTGAGAGACCTAAACAAGGCATTTGATGGTGTGAGTCACAAATCTTTATTGGAAATTTTGATGCCATTTTGGCTTAAAGGAAAAATAAATTATTAAGGATGGTGCAGTGCAGAATAATGACAAGATTAAAGTAATAGTTAATGGATGTTTTACTGAGAAGGTGTGTGTGAAGAGAGGTGTAATGCAGGTCAGCCTTATGAGCAGCATATCATTTTATTTTGTGGTAAATGCTGTTGTTTGCATTATATACTACGAATTCTGTTGAGATTCCTAACATTTTTATCATAAGATGATGAGGTTATACAGTATTTTTCATAAATAAGACCTAACCAGAGAATAAGGCCTAGCATGGTTTTCCAGGGTGGTCATGATATAAGCCCTACCCCAAAAATAAGCCCCAGTTAAGATCGTCAACAACACATGACGGACATTTTGAATTATAAAATAATATTATTGAGACCTGTTGACTGAGGTTATCATACTCTGCTCGCCATTTTCGTACCATTCGGACACTCAACTTCTCTTTGCAGAAAGTCATAAGATTCTTTCCCTGGGAGTCCTCCACAATTCTTACTGTAACCCTAATCATCACTCACACTTGACAGTTGAGATCCTTGGCCCATAAACACTGGCAGGTGCACTTTGATCGGTCAAAGTACAGACAACGCGTGTAAAGCACTCGCACTTGATAACGAATGGCTGTGGATGTGTGTTCTTAGCCATCGCCATTTTGTGTTGCCACTCCAGTCTCGAAAGTCTTCAATTAACCCCCCACCCAGACAAGATGAGTGCAAAAAGAAAGAGCTATTCCATCAAGTACAAGTAAAGAATCATGGAGGACTCCCGGGGAAAGAATCTGAAGGCTTTCTGCAAAGAGAAGTTAGATCTCCGAATGGTCCGGAAATGGCGTGCAGTGTATGATAACCTCAGTCAACAGATCGATGAGGGAAATGCTAAGACGTGCAAGTGTGGATCAGGTAAGCAACCATTTTTTCCTGAGCTGGAAGACATCATCTGTGAATGGATTGCTAACAGGAGAGCAAAGGCTTTAGTTGTGCGCAGGGCTGATATTCAAGCATTTGCCCTTGCAATGGAACCACAGTTAGAAATATCCCCAGAAGAGTTCAAAGCATCACAATATTGGCTGGATGGCTTCCTTCAGTGATATGAACTGTCTCTAAGAAGATCAACAACATTGTTCAAGTTGGAAGATACTGAAGTTATTAAACATGCACTTGCGTTCAAGTCCTTTGTCGATGGCATCAATTTTTCTAAATACCAACTCTCCAACATGATTGCTATGGATGAAACTGCAGTGTTCATGGGCCAAGGATCTCAAACAACAGTTGATCAGAGGGGTGCCTCTTCAGTCTACATTCCTTCCACTGGTTACAAGAGTGCATGTGTTACCTGTATTTTGGCAATTCGTCTAGAAGGAAAGAAAGCCCCATCTCTAATCATTAGTAAGGGCAAGAAAGATAAGATTTAATGTGTTTCAGGCATTTACATTCTTGAAACTGAAAAAGCCTAGTGCACCCAAGCAGTTATAAGGAAGTGGGTCGATGTAATGCTGCCACTTGTTTTGTGAGGTGGCAAAAGAGGTCTGCTAGTCTGGGATTCAGCCAGCACTCACCACCCTAAAGACATGAAGAAATTCCTTGAACGGAGAAGAACAGATCAAATAATGATTCCTGCAGGAATGACTGCTTATCTCCACACTCTTGATATTGCAATAAACAAGTCATTTAAGGACCATTTGCACATGGAACTCAATGACTACATTGAAAATAGAATGGAGAGAAATCAGCATGAAAACTTTGTGAAGCCTAGCCTGCAAGAGGTCATGACTATGTGAAAAATTCACGGGATAAAATCACTGACAGCTGTGTTGCCAATGCACTATGAGCAGGCTAATTGGACAAGCAGTGCTCATTTAAGGAGAGCTCTATTGCTAGGCATGACAGATTGGGGCCAATGGTTCTTCAGAAAATGGAGTCGCAGGAAATTCAGGCCGGAATTTGGGGGATGGAGACTTATAACAATGTTTCAGAAGAAGATGATATGACTGTATTTGAATAACTTTTTCATTATCGGGGCAACAGAATGGATTGTGTCTGCTTTCAGTTTTATTTCCCTCCTCCAATACACATGTATTGAGATTTTTCTGCACTTTCTGCTAAGCATGAAATATTGCACTGTGAAAGCCAAGGTGTGGATATTCTGAAGTTGAAATATTTGTTGCACTTTTTATGTAGAATTCTCACACAACTGTTAATGCGTTACATAGAACTGTTGCCCAATAACGGAAAAGTACCATATAAATGTTGATTTGTGTACATGAATAAATGTCAATTTTTGTACATGAATAAATGAATAAATGTTGATTGTTGTAAGGGGGGGGGGTAAATTAGACATCCCCTGATAATAATCCCTAATGCGTATTTTGGCAGGGGAAAGAGTATAAGACTTGGTCTTATTTTCAGGGAAATACAGTAGTTATTGCAAAGAATAAGCTTTGGATGAAATAATGATGGTATTACTGAATGATACTGTAAAGAAAGTGGGACTGAAGTTGAATAAAGAGAAAAGCAAGGGTTTAAGTTATGTAACTAAAACTGAGAATATTTGCTTTTCTGATAAAAATATTGAGCTACTTGGAATATAGTGTTTGTTAAAGTGGAAGATGCAAAGAAACAGTAGGAGGTAATGATAAAAAACAATAAAAGGAATAGGTGCTTTCTGGAAAAGATTTACCTTATAACTGGAAAAGAAAATGTATTTGATTAATTTCATTATTTAGGTAGGTTAAGTTGTATATGAAGTGTATATTTCTCCACTGCCTCACACTTGCTAAAGCTAAATGGCTCCCATTAGATTTGAGAGCCAACCTCCTACTAGGATCACTAATTCACAAAGCCCTTTTTCCTGAAACATCTTCTCCTATCACTTATAAACTTTTTACCAAACCCTCCACATATAAACTCAGGGTTATCTCTCAGTCTCAACCTACCCAACAAACTCCAAAAAGTAAACAACATTGCATAGGTTCATAGGTTCATAGGTAGGTACTAGGCTATCTGCCTGAAGGCATTTATAAGCCTAGCCAGAATGTGTTGGCTTTTGCCACCCCATTAGATTAGTTCCCTGTGCCTCTGTCCAGCAGAGCAACTGAAATGATCCCCGGAGTAAACTTTCTGTTTCCCATCCACTTGACAAGGTTTCTTTTGAAGAGTGTTAGCGAGGAGCTCTGCCTAATATAGATTGGAATCTTGTTCCAAAGCATGGGAAGTCAATGGGATAGGAATCTATCCCTCCAGCACATCCTATTTATTGTTGTGGTGAGGTTTAGATCCCTAGAGTGTGTGTGACTTGAGGGGATAAGATTTTCTTTAGGTGGAGCATGTCCATCAATTCTGGGTTGGACATGGCCTTGTATCTCAGGTAGAGATCACCTCTGAGTAGGCGGTATGCAACCGAGTACAGCTGAAGTTTCTTCAGTTGAACTGCATAGGGCATCCGTTTGAGGCAAGTAATCCTCTTGATAAGGTACTTCTGTGGTTTTTCCAGCTGTTGCAGGTGTCTTGTAAGGTACATCCCAAATGGGGCGTTGTACTCTATGATGGGTCTGATGAGTGATGAGTAGAGGGGCACGATGACCTCGTTTGATCTGGATGCGAACCCTTCTGTGATTAGGTGGGCCACGTAGAAGGATTTTTTAACCACTTTGGCAATGTGATTATCAAACTTGAGATTACTATCTGCTTGGGTCCCCAGATCCATTATTATGTCTTCTGTATTTAGGGGACTACCACCTATGTGGTAGTTTGTGTGTACTTCGTTTTTTCCAAAGGGGATGACTATGCACTTTTTGGCGTTTAGCTTGAGGCCATGATTTTGACACCAGGCACTGACTGTGCATTCTCCATCTTAGCACTGAATCTGAGGGACTCCATTCTAATCTTAGTCAGAGACATTCAGATGCACTCAAACTTCAGACAACAGCTCAAGGAACACCTCTTCACCCATACAGAGTGCAGCTACACTCAGATAGGTCATGTTACATGATCCCTGTAGCTCTCTCACACCCCTTTATCCCTATTCATCCTTCTTTATGCTATCTTGTCATCCCCTCACTTGCTACCACTCGGTCAACCTACATCCCTCTTCGCTTTGCATGTCTCATGCTTCTCTACTTTCTACTCCTCTTCCCCCTGCATGCTTCTCTCTCTCCATTTCTCTGTCTTTCCCGCATGGTGTCCTTTCTTGCCACTATTTTCACTTGAGTCATCTAATATTTTTTTACCTCTCTCTCTATAATGATATAATGCTGTCCCTGTTACATAAGCCATCTCAGTCATTATGGCTGTATCTTATCCAGAAAGCTCTGCTAAGCATAATTCCAATATTCCATCCATGTTTTGACTTTGTACACTGCTTCTTGAACTAACTTTTGTAGGATAGTTTTGCATCTGGAAGATGTATATGTATTATAACAATTCCTTCTATCTATAAATATGTTTTGTATTTTTGCTTATGTGACCATATTCACTTGGGCTGTCCCTGCAAATGGTCCATTGAGATCAATACACTGCCACCATAAACAAATATAATTTAATAAAATAAATACATAATGTGATTTAATTTCTTTACAGTGTGTTTACTTATATTCTGCTTTTAACTGCATATTTAAACTAGGAAAAAGAACAGACCCATGTCTCTTGTGAGTCACATAGACATACATTTTCCTCACTCTCCCATCATGCTGCTGTTCTGCTTTTAAACTTAACTTTCTTTCTAGTTGCCTGCCCCTTAGTTTAATTTGACCAGATATCTTTTTCCCTTGCTTCTTTAATTGACTATTATAAGCACAAAATTATCATTTTGTGAAATCACTCTTTCAGCTATTTAAATTTATTTTCCATCTTACTGTATTCCATAGAACCAGAAAAGAAACTGCCCACCGCTTCAAATCTATATTGCTGTTTTAAAATTAGTGGCTCTCCACTTAGATAGCTAAAGCTTAAGTTACCTCTCTTATATATCTAACTGCTTAGTGGAAACTGCAGCTCTTAGGATACTAAACCATTTTTCCATCTAACCTTTAAAATCTGCAGCATCTACTCCAAGACCATCAATTACTGGAGAGCCCATGTTCTGCCTCTCAGTAGTCATCTTGGGATTAGTGCTTCTGTTTTGCTCCTGGTAAGAGAAGGAGCACAGGGGCAGTATTTCCTGGAGACTGCTGATCACCAGAAAGCCTAATAACTGCTTCATAGGCAACAGCTTGGAATTTGCACTTATATTGTTTTCCTTGTGAGAGGAGTAGAACGCATTGATTCTTGATTGTGTCTGACTGGGCAATGAGGGTCTGTGTTTGACCTTCCTGATTGGTCTTGTTGTTATTCAAGGCATCTACCAGGAAAAGTCTACGATAAGTGTACATATCCTTGCATCATCTAGGACAAGACTGTGGTCAGCTAACAGACTGTGGTCTGCTTCTCATCTTGGGATTGGTAATAGAGATTTGCTTCTAGTGAGATCAGAAGCAAAGGAACAATGTATCCCAGCAGCATGAAGCTGTGGTGAGTTCAGCAACTAATAGTAGCCAGGCAGTAGACATGCAGGCAACTCCACCCTTTTCATCATTCTTGACAAGCTCATTTTTTTCTTTTCAGTGAATACTGCTTGATTTCTTGTTGTCTAGAAGAACTCCAGAATATCTGCCTAAATACTTCATCCATAAATCTTCAGGGTCTACTTATTATTTTCTTCTCAAGCATTTGGCAGTGCTCTATATAGATGTAGACACCATGAGTTGACATTTTTCTTGTAAAAGCAACATTCAAATTTCACCAGTACATAGTTGCCCATAGCACAACTAGTTTGCAGTAACAAGCACTGACCCTAGAGTTACAAACTGGATAATCCTGACATTACTTTATATTCTCACTCCAACTGTCTAATCAATAAAACTGGATTATTGCCATGGATATCTACTTTCCCACTATCTCTGTAACCAGCTTGGTGAATATGAGCATCCTGAGGCAATGCAGAAATTGCCTCATGTTTACCGACAGCCAGTCAATTCTCAAACAAACTGATATGGTATGTGAGATATATTTACACAATGTCCCTGAGGGAAAAGCTCTTACATAAAAGCACTCCTAATGTCACCCATCACACACAATTCAGAGCAGACACACAGACCCACATATGCTTAAGCACTTAAATGTAACCTTCGAAAACCCCAAAAACCTCCTAGATGATGTACAGATAACAAATACCCTTAGCAGCTCCAAATGCACTCTTTCAAAGCACAACCCACATCAACAGATACAGCCACATTTCATAGAGCTTCTACTTCTAAGCCCATAAAGCAAGTCACCACACAATCCACACAATCCAACATTCTGGTCATTGGAGACTCCATTCTGAGACACAACAATGTCCTTCTCACCAGTCTGAGTAAGGAGAAAGTCACCGTCACCTGCTTATCAGGGGCCAGGACCCACAAAATTACACATGCACACAGGTCATTGGACCACAGGTACCTGTATGGCACATTCATAGTCCATATGGGTGTCAATGACTTGAGATGTACCTCTCTACACTAAATGAAGAGAGACATCACAGATCTCTCTGAATATGTGTCCCAGGCTGGTATAAGCCTAGCAATGAGCAGCATTTTACCTTCTCCAAGGATGATGCCACAATGCAAACAAAAGATGACTGACTTTAATAATTGGCTAAGTTTCTGGAGTCATTCTAAGGGGATGCAATATTTATCAGCATGGAAGGAGATAGTCAACAGACCATGCTGCTTTGCCAGGGATGGTCTGCACCTCTCCCCTCTAGGCCTTTGAATATTAGCTAAAACAGTGTTCTCTCTCATAGTGCTTTTTAGGCAATGCCAAACTAAAAGTATTTTCAACATAGCAAATCAAAACCAGCAAAATTTAAAGGTGTTACTTCTCAGTGCTTGGAGTCTTAAAAAAATGGTTTAAAGCCATGGAGACCACACCAACAGTGCAACATTATAATGCTTTCCACACATTTAGTCCGGCTACAACTCAGTCAGGGACTAAATGTAGAGGTGTCTCAATCTACATCAAAAATGAATATACCTCAAGGCTGGTCAAACAGGAAAATGCATTTGAGTTCCTCCACATTCAAATCACTATATGCAAAATCCAATACCACTTCCTTGCAAGCTATAGGTCCCCATATATGACCAGGAAAACCATACCATGTATTTAAACATTTTAGAAACACCCCCAATTCAACCCAATACCATATTCATGGGCAATTCTAATTATGCCAGTATTAACTAGGAATCATATATGACACCAAAGGTATAGGCACAGAAATTTGATTTTGACAACAGAAACTCCCTGGACCACATTGTCAGTGCACCAACTAGGGGTGCAACCATACTGGATCTGGTCCTCAATAATATGGAACAGTGACACACATCACCTAGTGTAATGTCTACTCTGATTAGGTCAGACCACAAAATAGTGTCCTTTGAAGTAAAATTAAACTTGGAAGCCCAGCTAACCCTGGAATATTCAGAAACTAGTCTAAAGCTAACTTCTTACTATTACGTGATAACCTGACAAAATTTCAAGCCTTCATAAACCCTGAGAACACTAAAACCTAAGCATAACTGCTCGAAGAAACCCCATGCAACCATGTTAAATATCTGCATAGAGGCAGCTGTACCCACAAAAAATAAGTACAGAATTAACTCAAAAAACAAGCCACCCTGATGGAATCAAAACATCAACAGGTTGTATAACAGAAGGAAGACAATCACGGCAAAAATTGGGAAGTGGAGCACCCAGCAGGATAAAAGCACTCTCAACAAACTAAACAAACAACTCAGAGGATGAATAAGTCTACTAAAGCCAAATTTGAGTTAAATTTATGCTCCAAGGCCAAGGATAACCACAAAGCATTCTTTAGCTATGTCCACAACCTCAAAGGCAATACATAACTGTGCAGAACTCAATGTTAATGGATCCCCCTATACTAAACCAGAAGATATAGCAAACCAACTGGTTTAAAAATTTAGCTCCAACTTTACCTCTCTCCTCCTCAACCTTCCCTCATGAAATACCATCAAAAATACCTCTCCCTGTTCTCACTAGGGAAACGATCTTTAATGTTCATTCTAATGTCCAGAACACTGCATCAGTGGGCCCAGACAGTATTCCAGGGTGGCTTCTAAATAGCATGAAATATGACCTATCAGGCCCTCTGGAATTGCTATTTACCTATAACCTCCAAACAGGCTTCATGCCTCATGAATAGAGAACAGCAACAGTCATCCATCTGCACATAGGTGGGCTATCTGCAGACCCTGGAAACTATATATGCATAAGTCTCACTAGTCTCATATGCAAAGCCATGGAAACAATTATCATGAAATGATCAGTAATGACATAGGACACCTGCAGACACTGGACCCAACCCAAATAGGTTTCGTCAATGGCAGGTCATGCCTACTCAAACTGGTGGACTTCTTTGAGAAGATCACCAAAGCAATGAATGAGCGTAAAATAGTAAACACTGCCTATCTTGACCTGATGATGGTTAGCTCGTTGGCTCATAGACAGAACCCAGTAAGTTAGAACTGGGGAGTCCACCTCTACAATTAGTCCACTCACAAATGAAGTCCCTCAGGGAGCGGCCCAAGGCCAATGTCAATGGCCTCTGGCTGGCTAAATTTGCAGATGACTCCAAATTAGGAGCCATCATTGAATCTCACACTGACACTAATATTCTCCAGGAAGGGCTGACAATGACAAATAACTGGTGTCAGAGATATGGACTTAAACTAAATTCCAAGAAATGCATAATAGTGTCCTTTGGAAAGTCGTCCACCCCTGGTAACTTTCCTATTGATAACCCACTTCTAAGAGTTGACCCAGTAGTCATGGACTTGGGGACACACATGAGCAGTAATTTACGCTTTGACTATCCCATGTCTATAATAGTTAAGAAATCATTCTATTTTGCACAACTTATAAAAAAAAAAGTATGGAATCTAAGTCCAAGGAAGTCATTGTTCCACTGTATTTGGCATTTATCAGACCTATCATTGCATGCAATGCCCCCTTTGGTATGTACCTTACCAGGCAAATCCAACAATTTAAATGTCCGCATAGGTTCCTCACCAAAAGAATACAGGGCATAAGTAACATGTAGTATGCAGACCACCTCAAGGCCCTATCCCTGTATTCTGTCTCCTATGGGCTGTTGAATGGAAATATATGCCTGTCATACAAGTCATTGTAATACCCCAAATTGATGGATCTCCTGCATATCCATAAAATAAACAACACAAGAATTACCAATCCTAAAGACTTAAACCTTGCCTGTGATATAAACAGGATCTGCTGGAGAGAGAGGTATGTATCCCAGAGACTACTCCTTATCTGGATCAGGCATCCCATCCATGTGATTCAGAGATTCTCCCTAACCCAATTCAAGTGTAGCTTGGACAATTGGATGGGAAACAGGAAATTCATCCCTGGTTTGGCACCTATGTCTATAATGGACAGAGGCAGCCTGTAAATGTTTAATTTCCCAGGCCCCTGCTTGAAAATGTTTTATCTCTCAAGCCCCTGCTTACACTTAACAAGACTACAAAAACTTGTCAGAGATTTGGGATGCATGGCTAGGCTTAAAAAGGCCCTTGTGGTTGTTAGCCTAGTAAACACATATGAAATTATGAATATATAGGTGTCCAAGTGAAAAAGAAACAGAAATAATGCAGTGGGCAGTTAATGTCATATGTGGATCAAGACTGAATACAGTAAAAATGAGATTCTGTATCTAGAAGAAGAAAAAAGTGCATTAGGATTAATACATCCTATTGTGCATATGTCATCTTTGCACTTACACTGGATGTGGAGATGTGGAAAGACAAGAAAATATAGTTTGATTATTGCAAACATTTTTGAAGTTAAATATGGGATACTTTAGAGTAAGGTAAACATAGAAAAAAAGGGGAAAAGGGAAAAAGTGTTTATGAATGAAAAAGTTAAAGAATACCATTTTTAATGGAAAATAAATATCAAATAATTAGAAAATATAGGAAATAATGCTATCATAAGGGAATGTGTAATTTTTATTGTACTAATTATTGAGAATGATTTGAAAATGAGGTAGTTGAGACTGTAAGGAAAATAACGTCAAGATGTTGATGTGTTAACATCTCAGGATTTTTTTTAAATGGAGACTATCAATTAATAAATTACCTCTAAAAGGAAGCATGCTATATAAAAGAATGTGCAGCAGATTGTGTATATATATATATATATATATATATATATATATATATATATATAATCAAATAGAAACGGCAGAATGTTTTTTAGGGTGTGAAAGGAAAAAGAAAGTCTGGAGTTGGGTATTTAAAGAAAATACTCCTAAAAGCATAAGAAAGTCTGAGGATGTAAACATAAAGATTCTACCAGGAAATGCCTGCTTCCTGAAAGTTCTTCAAAAAAATGAAAAAAATGCTTGAAAATCAAGAGGGTGAAAACCTCATTTTTGCTTGTTTTTTGCAGGTGGACAAAACCTTCTTGACACCCTGATGTGGATGGCAGCCTCCCACACAAGCTTATATATACCATCTCCATGGCCACAACCAACTTAAAGAAGCAATAAATCTCTCTAAAAATGGAATCATAACTGGCAGACAATTAGATATCACCAGAGCAATGATTTACTGTGAAGAAAAGCATTTGGCATTATGCCTTTCATCTTTTTTTCTATGGGCTATGAACACTGAAAATTTCCCTTCGAGATTGTGTAAGGAAGCCAAGCATTAATATGACTTTGTATGGTTATTATGAGTAGCAATATATTTGCATAAAACAAAGAACTGAAATAATCTTTTGGATTACATGGAAAATCTCAAAAAAAAAAGATTAAGAGAAGTTTTATGTTTAGTAAAAGATGTATGCTTGTGGAATTTTCAAGGATAAGATTTTGATTGTGGAAGAAAAGATAGGGGTAAGAATAAATTAAATTAAGCTTTGCATTCTGGATTTTGGTGGATTGAGAAGAATTGTTGTCACTGTTGATATACATTAGATATATTCAAAATGTTTTAAATATGGTAAGTATTGTAAATGTCATGTGCAAATATTGAAATTGTAAAATAGTGTAAAGTTATGTAAATAGCAGATGTGATTTATATAAATAAAAATAATATTCTTCTCAATAGGTGCTGTGAGACCTTTTACATCCACTGAAGCTGACACAAACTCAAGCAGACAGGACCTCTATTTAGTGTGTCATGGAAGGATAACACACTCAGGAGTGCAGCAACCAGTTGTCTGGCTTTACCTCCTCTTGTTGGGTCTATATCTTCCTCTAACCTTCTAGGTCACCCTCCTGGATTAATTATATCATCCCATAGTTGGACAAGCTTAGAGGCATATGGAGTCCAGCACCCAGTTGTCTGCCTTTACCACCTCATGTTGAGTCTCTATCTGCCTCTAAGTTTGTCCAGCTATGAGATGACATAATTAATCCAGGAGGGTGACCTGGAAGGTTCCATATTGGACTACAGTGGCTCAAAAGGGGGTGATGATACACCCTCTCAGGACATTGCCAAATAGGTTTCTGTATGTTAGCCAGCTGGAATTGAAGTAGGTGATGATGGTTTTGGGAACTGGTGGGTTGTAAACCACATTGGTCACCTGGATAATGTCCTTCTGCCCAGCATACCAACAGAAGCAGGATCCATTGAAGATAGTAGTCAAAGAGGGGACTGACATCTGGGTTGATGTTACCATTGGCAGACTGAGAAGGAGCTGGTACCACACACTAGTGCCTATCATGGTGTTCCTCTTCCTTGTGTTTCACTTCCCTCATCTATTTGTAGTCCAGCACACTCAATCACCAAATAGAGGGTCACCAATGCATTTGGTTAAGAGAAAAACAGTGTATACGGCATATCTTGGACCTGGAAAAGGCATTTGATACAATACCACACTCAGGCATTGTTGACAAGCTCTCTGAGCAAGGCATAAATCCTTATATAACTCACTGGATTGCCAGCTGGCTCACAGACAGGACCTATGAAGTCGCGATCAGTGAGACTACATTCATCAAGAGACCATTCACCAGCAGAGCACCTCAGTGCTCCATGCTAGGCCCTATCCTGTTTAGCAACTATTTATCCGAAGTCAAGGTAAAGGTTCAAGACCAATGATTCAACATATTTGTAGATGACTTTAAATTGGGAGCTATTATAAATTTTTCCCAAGACACCAACATCTTGCTAGAAAGTTTAACACAGACAAATGACTGGGGCCAAAACCATGGCCTAAAACTCAGTGCCAGAAATTCATTATAATTCCCTTTGAGAAACTGTCAAACCAAGTTTATTACTCCATCCATAAAACACTCCTAGAGTTGACCCAGTAGTACAGGATCTAGCAACATATGTAGACATCTCTCTGTCCTTTGACCAACACATAGCTAAGACAGTAAGAAAATTAGTCTATGTTTCCCAACTTATATTTAAGAATATGGCATCCATGTCCAAGGAAGTTATAGTACCACTCTGTTCAACCCTTATCAGACTTATCATTGAGTACAATGCCGCCTCTGGCATGTACCTACCCAGTCACTTGCAATAGTTGGAATGCCAACAAAGGTTTATTACCAGGAGAATTCAGTGCATGGATATCCTGTCCTACACTAATCACCTAAATGATCTGGCTCTGCATTCTCTCTCATACAGTTTGCTGAGAAGAGATCTTTGCCTGGCCTACAAGGCTTCCTCATACCCAGCCCTGACTGATCTACTGCCCATACACAAAACAAACAGTACCAGAAGCACTAGATCCAAAGATCTGATCTTCACTTTTGACATAAACAGAACATGCTTGAGAGACAGATATATGTCCCAAAGAATCCCCAAACTATGGCATAGTCTTCTCATCCATGTAGAACTGAGTTCACCCCTGACTGTTCCTGATCCTATTCAAATGAAACCTTGACAAATGGATGGGAAACGGTAAATGTACCCCTGGTCTGGCCCTCATATCCTATATGGATAGAGGTCATAAATATAAAAAGTATTATCTTTATTAACACTCCCGAGATCCTTTAGTTACCATCCTACTAACATGGCCTCCCATCTGTATATATGCCCATGATACTCAAAAAATTGGTTTGGGGTGCATAGTTAGGCTTACAAGGGCACTAGCAGTCATTATCATAGTAACAACCTATAAACCAAATATCCTCTTTTCTGTTTTTGTACCTTTCAACTGTGTACTCCAATTTGTGTCAGCACCTCTCCTGATAGTATTTGTTCATGGTTTGCATGTATTTTATTTGCCCATGTGTTATCCCTTTACCCTCATTTCTTTTCCACATAATTCCTTCCTTTCTACCCTTCTTAAAACATAAAAAAGGGATAACTGTCATATATATATATATATATATATATATATATATATATATATATATATATATATATATATATGTGTGTGTGTGTGTGTGTGTATCAAAATGTTCTTCTGTTTCTCATACCATGCTTTCTCTGCATCTGTCCTTCTGTATGTTCCTTTGCATGTTCTTCCCCCTTTCTAAGTGTTTTATGCTTCTATTTCCTACCCATAAAAGAATAAAGTTAGTAGGGAAGTTTTGGTAGGCCCTTATTATTGCTTTCCACAGTTCTGAACATGCATAGTCAAATACATGCTACATGCCTTCCATTGCAATTTGTGGTTATGTTACTGCAGTTGTGATATGCTTCTCTGCTTGAGACATTAACATTTCTTTTAGTGGATTCCTAAATTAAAAAAATGCAGTAGCTATGATTGCTTGCTATTACATTAGTAATTAGTTTTGGGACAAGTTACAGTACTTTACCTGTTGGAATTAGCCACTGCATGGACAAGTAAGCCAGTAGTTATTGTAGAAAATAAGTATTTCACCAGTGATTTTTTTTTTTATTCTTGTCTTATTTTGAGAAGTTAACATTCATCAGGACTGTCTAGCAAATGTGCACTGGCATTTTAATTTGTAAGATTTTTGAAAACCAACATATCAAACAATTTTCTGCATCCTCTTTAAATGATATCAGTGCTTAAAAATTCAGAAGTTAACTGCAACATTTGTTTAGGAATTAAATGGGCAACATTCAAGACTTTACTCTGTGGAGTATTGATTTATTTGTTTTTAATTATTTGAACTATAACAAGGTTATTTTTCCAGATTCAGAATGTTATCCTCATACCATGTATTACTTCATTAGTATGCTGATCCTGCAGCCACATCTTATCTTCTCTTCTATCAGGGGAGTAAGTAATTTCCAGCCATCTTTTCAGCTTAATTAAGTGGCACCCTTCAGTGTATAAATGAATGTAGGATGAGATATAAACAAGTGAAGATGAATGCAATATACATAGGTTCATAGGTTCATAGGTAGGTGCTAGGCTATTGGCCCTAGGGCCTATATAAGCCTATCCAAAAAGGTACCCTGGCTTTTGCCACCCAAGTAAATTATTTTCCTTTGCCTCTGTCGAGCAGAGCCACAGAGGTGAAACCCGGGGTGAATTTCCTATTTCCCATCCAATCATCAATATTTTTCTTGAAGAGTGCTAATGAGGAGCTTTGTTTGATATAGATAGGTAGTTTTTTCCAGAGTATGGGGAATCTCTGGGACAGGAATCTATCCCTACAGCATGTTCTGTTTATTGTAGTGACAAGGTTTAGGTCCCTAGAGCATGTAGCTTGGAGGGATTGGGATTTCTTTAAGTGGAGCATGTCCAACAGCTGGGTTTGACATAGCTTTGAATGTTAGGCATAGATCGTCTCTGAGTAGGCGATATGCAACAGAGTAAAGCTGGAGTTTTTTGAGATGGTCTGCATACGGCATCGGTTTGAGGCTGGTAATCCTCTTTGTGAGGTATTTCTGTGGCCTTTCCTGTTGTTGTAGATGTCTTTTGAGGTACATACCAAAAGGGGCATTGTACTCTATAATGGGTCTAATGAGTGATGAGTAGAGGGGAACAATGACCTCTTTTTTCCTGGATGAGAAACCTTTTTGGATGAGGTGTGCCATGTAGAAGGATTTCCTGACTATTGTGGTGCTGTGATTATCAAAGGAGACACTACTGTCCACCTGTGTCCCAGGGTCTCTTATCACACTTTCAGTGTTAAGTAGAATACCACCTATGTGGTAGCTCATGGGTACCGAGTTTTTAACAAAGGGGATAACAATGCACATTTTGGCATTGAGCTTGAGGCCATGGCTTTGAAACCAGGCATCTATCTCCGTGAGGCCCTTTTGTAGGATGTCCACATCGTTAGGAGTTTCAATTATGGCTCCTAGTTTGCAGTCATCTGCGAACTTTATTAGTCAAAGACCTTCTCTGTTAGCCTGTACTTCAGAAAAGTAGATACAAAACAGGAGAGGACCCAGGACTGAACCCTGTGGTACTCCACTTGTCACTGGTCTGAAGTCGGATTTGGAGTCTGCTACTTTCACAGTGTGGGTTCTGTCAGTGAGCCAGTTGGCAACCCATCTTATGTCATAGGGATTTGTACCTAGTTTAGTAATTTTATCTATAATTCCAGAGTGGGGGATGGTGTCAAAAGCCTTGGCAAGATCTAGATAGGCTGTGTGAACCACCTTACCCTTGTCTATGGCTTTGGTGATTGCTTAATAGAAGTCTATTAGGTTTAGGAGACATGATCTGCCTTTTACAAACCCAAACTGGGTGGGGTCTAGAGTTTGGAGATTACCAATGTCTTTGTGTATAAGATCCATTAAGATACATTCCATGGCTTTGCAGACCAGGCTCGTTAGGCTAACTGTGCAGTAATTTCTGAGGTCCATGGTGGCTCCCCCTTTGTGGAGTGGGATAACCATTGCTGTGCACCATTCAGTGGGCACAAATCCTGAGGTGAGGCTATGATTGAACATGTTTCTCAGGTGGGGTGCCAGTTCATTCTCCAGTTCATGTAGAACGCAACCTGGGATGTTGTCAAGTCCCACGGATGCTCCGTTCTTGGCTTTGGAGACTGTGGTTTTTACCTACGCAGCCATGATTACAGGAACTTTGCATTCTTCCAGTATAGAGATGGGCCTATTAGGAGGTGAGGGGGGGGTAAAGTTAGCACTGAACCTATCTGCCAGGATGTTGGCAATATCATTTGGTTCTGTATATTTAGTGCCATTGTGTTGTAATTCAGTGCAGATCTGAGTGTTGCCATTAAGATTCTTGACATAGCTATAGAATGCTTTGTGGTTGTCTTTAGAATCAGTGGCGATTTTGTTTTCGTAACTAGCTTTGGAGGATTTTATAATGGATCTCAGCTTCTTACTGAGGCTGACCAGGGAGTTCCTCCAGTCATGGGATTTTACTATTTTTTGCAACAGTTTCTTTCTTCTTTGCTCATCTACAGCTCTTTGTCTTTCTTCTCCACTTACATATTAGATGTTTATTCAGTAATCTCAAAAGGTGATCTCAAATGTAGGTCTCATGCTTTTCTATTACTTGTAATTATTTTCGTATAACATTTCCTGAGCTAGTACAGCACATTCAAGCAATGTATCCTAAGCACAGCCTTACAAAAGGAACAGGGATTGTCACACAGATTAGTCAGAGGTCACTTCTAAGCAACAAATAAAAAACAGACTATAATGAAACTCCTGTAAGTCTTTCTGATTCTGTACTTTTCTGGTATTATTTGTAAGTGTTCATGATACCAAAGATGCTTTGCAAAAAGAGATGCAAAATGCATCATTATACTCATAATGTTTCTGATCAGCAAGGTATAATGACCTGTAATTTTCTGTCTGTAATGACTAGACATGCACATTTGAATTAGATAGGCTGCAGAATATTTTTTTTGTTTTATTTTCGTAGGTAACTATGAGTCAGATTTAAAAATGTGTCTAGTAGAAAAATATGAGTCAGGTTTAAAAATGCATCTACTCCTGTCTAAAGATCTTTAATGTTGTTGTTGTTGTTACTGTTGTTGTTCATGGCTAAACTGTTAATTTTGAAATCATAATTTATGCCTTTTTTCTCCCTATTCTTTTTTTTCCAAATATATGTTTTTAAAGTTTATATATTCAAAAAACAATTTATGACATTTAAGATATATAGAACTACAAGACTAAAAAAGACAATCAAACAATGAACAATAGAATTTCAGGAACACAACAAAACAACTATTTACAAGAGTGTCTACTCTACAATAAGAATTTTAATAAATTACAAAAAAATAACATTTATTTTATAAATATTCATAGGTTCATAAGTTCATAGGTTGGTACTAGGCTATCGGCCCTAGGGTCTATGCAACCCTAGCCATAACAATTCCCAATTCCCTGGATATTTCTTCCGACAATATTTACTTCTCTGCGCACCTGTCTAGCAAGGCGACTGACATGATCCCAGGGGTGAATTTCCTATCTCCCATCCACTCATCAAGGTTCCTTTTGAAGAGGGCCAATGAGGCACTCTGTTTGACATGTATGGGCAGTCTATTCCAGAGTATGGAGAGTCTCTGGGTCAGGAACCTATCCCTCCAGCATGTTTTGTTCATTGTGATGACAAGGTTTAGATCCCTGGAGTGTGTGGCTCTGAGGGATTGGGATTTCATTAAGTGGAGCATGTCCAACAGCTCAGGGTTTGATATGGCCTTGTATGTTAAGCAGAGATTGCCTCTGAGTAGACAATATGCCACAGAGTATAGCTGGAGTTTTTTTAGACGGTCAGCATATGGCATCTGCTTTAGGCCTGTGATTCTTTTAGTGAGGTATTTCTGTGGCCTTTCCAGCTGTTGCAGATGCCTTGTGAGGTACATACCAAATGGGGCATTATACTCTATAATGGGTCTAATGAGGGATGAGTACAGTGGGACAATGACCTCCTTTTTTCTGGATGAGAAGCCCTTAGTGATGAGGTGTGCCACATAGAAGGATTTACTGACTGTTGTGGCGATGTGGTTATCGAAAGTGAGACCACTGTCCACCTGTGTCCCTAAGTCTGCCATCACACTTTCGATGTTTAGCGTCCTGCCACCTATGTGGTAATTCATGGGTACATGTTTTTTCCAAAGGCGATAACTATACATTTCTTGGCATTAAGCTTGAGCCCATGGCTCTGGCACCAGGCATCTGTTTCTGTAAGGCCTTTTTGTAGAATATCCACATCATTTGGGGATTCAATAATGGCTCCCAGTTTGCAGTCATCTGCAAACTTTGTTAGCCAGAGTCCCTTAACATTGGCCTGTACTTCAGAGAAGTAGATGTCAAACAAGAGTGGTTCCAGGACTGAACCCTGTGGTACTCCACTTGTCACTTGTCTGGAGCTGGATTTGGAGTCGGCTACTTTTACAGTCTGGGTTCTGTCAGTAAGCCAGTTGGCAACCCATCGAGTGATGTAGGGATTTATGTCCAGTTTAGTAAGGTTATCTATGATTCCAGAGTGGAGGATGGTGATGAAGGCCTTGGCCAGGTCCAGATAGGCTGTGTGGGCCACCTTACTCTTGTCCACAGCTCTGGAGACTGATTCAAAGAAGTCAATCAGATTCAGGAGACAAGATCGGCCCTTCACAAACCCAAACTGGGTGAGGACCAGTGTTTGAAGGTTGCCAATGTCTTTGTTTATAAGTTCCATGATAATGCATTCCATGCCCTTGCAGATCAGGCTGGTCAGACTGATGGGACAGTAGTTCCTGGGATCCAAGGTGGATCCTCCCTTGTGGAGTGGGATAACTGTAGCTGTACATCACTCAGTGGGCATGAAGCCTGAAGTGAGGCTATGATTAAATATGACACTTAGGTAAGGTGCCAGTTCATTTTGTAGTTCATGTAGTACACAGCCTGGGATGTCATCTGGTCCCATGGTTGCTGTATTCTTTGCTTTTGAAAGTGCGGTTTCTACCTGTGTGGCCGTGATTATCGGAATTTGGCAATCTTTTGGTATTGAGATGGGCCCTTTAGGGGGTGAGAGGGGGGTGAAGTTGGCACTAAATTGATCTGCCAGGTTATTGGCAATATCCTTGGGATCAGTATATTTAATGCCATTCTGATGCACTCAGAGCAGATCTGAGCATTGCCATTTAGATTCTTGACATAACTATAGAATGCCTTGTGGTTTCTTCGGAATCTTTGGCAATTTTATTTTCGTAACTAGCTTTTGAGGATTTTATGAGGGATCTCAGCTTCTTACTGAGGCTGGTGAGGGAGCTTTTTGCATCCTGGGATTTTCCTCTTTTCTGCAACAGTTTCTTCCTTCTGTTGTATAGTTTGTTTATAGCAGGGGACCACCAGATTGTTGGAGAAGAGCATCTTGGTTCTATTTGGGATGGCACGATTCATGCACGAGTGGATGTGCTTGTACAGTGCCTTAATGTAGGATTCTGCAGTCGAACTTCCAGATCCCGTCTGCGTGGGTGTTGTGAAGTTTGTCACTTCTGACTTCAGTAGCATGAAGTTGGCTTTGGAGAAGTTTTTTAAGGAGGTTTTCTTACTGGGGGGTGGGGGTGGGATGTGGATGTCAAAGGTGATTTGCTTATGGTCAGACCTGACCAAAGAGGGGGTGACCACTGGTATGGAGCATCTATCTCCCATGTTAGTAATGACCAGGTCTAGGATATTGGCTCCCCTGGTGGGACAATGGATTAGTTGATCCAGGGCATTGGAATTTATGAATTTCATGAACCGTTGGGAAAAGGAGTTGGTACCCGAGTAGTTTTCCCAACTAATGACAGGGTAGTTGGAATCACCCAGTATTGGGGTGTTTGGTTGTATCTTAATATTTTCCAATATGTTTAGAAAGGTGTAGTGAGAATTTTGGGGCATGGTGCGGGATCTGTAGCAAGCTACAATTTGGATTGCAGTCTTACCTAGTGTTAGTTCCACCTGGAGAATTTCAGATGCATTGTGTTGGGCAACTAGCCTGGAGGTGTGAATATCCTTTAGTGTTTTGGTCTTGGTTTTGTGGCCGAAAAGTGTGGTAAGAATTGTAGCCTGGTATTGAAGGGGTGCTCTCTGGAGCCTTGAACCAGTTCTCAGTTACTGCACAGATATCGATGTTTTCCATTTTTAGGAGTGCCTCGAGAGAGTGCATTTTGAGGTTTAGACTTCTAGCATTAAGTAGCATTACCTTCAGATTTTGCATGCTTGTATCTGTTTCAGTGGTGGTTTTATCCTATGAACCTTGCCTAAAAAAGGCACTATAGGGGTGGCAAGAGCTTCAGCTAGTAACCTGAATCCCAGGGGTGACAGGTGCAGACCATCTCTGCCAAAGCATCTTGGTTTTGTAAAAACCTCAGCTTTGGCCGGCTAAGAACTTGCTGTATTCAACTGGACATATAAGAGAATTTAAGTACCTTTATCTGCTCTTTTTTTTCCAAAAATACAGTATTTAAATTGATTTTAACTGTGTGGAAGGAATATTAACTGAACTGGAAGTTAGTCAGTGTTTGCTGAATTTTGTTCTTTGCTAGTAATTAGAGGTGTGGGGGTAGTCACATTCTTTGATTTCCTGTCCTTGCCTATTTAAGTGGTACAGTGTGAAATATTTTCTGCTTAAAAACCTCAGCTTTGGCTAGCTAAGAACTTGTTGTATTCAACTGGACGTATAAGAGAATTTAAGTACCTTTATCTGCTCTTTTTTTTTCAAAACAATACAGTATTTAAATTAATTTTAACTGTGTGGAAGGAATATTAACTGAACTGGAAGTTAGTCAGTGTTTGCTGAATTTTGTTATTTGCTAGTAATTACAGCTGTGGGAGTAGTCACATTCTTTGATTTCCTGTCCTTGCCTATTTAAGTGGTACAGTGTGAAATATTTTCTGCTTAAAAACCTCAGCTTTGGCCAGCTAAGAACTTGCTGTATTCAACTGGACGTATAAGAGAATTTAAGTACCTTTATCTGCTCTTTTTTTAAAAAAAAAATACAGTATTTAAATTGATTCTAACTGTGTGGAAGGAATATTAACTGAACTGGAAGTTAGTCAGTGTTTGCTGAATTTTGTTATTTGCTAGTAATTACAGGTGTGGGGGTAGTCACATTCTTTGATTTCCTCTGCTTGCCTATTTAAGTGGTACAGTGTGAAATATTTTCTGCTTAAAAACCTCAGCTTTGGCTGGCTAAGAACTTGCTGTATTCAACTGGATGTATAAGAGAATTTATGTACCTTTATCTGCTCTTTTTTTTCAAAAAATACAGTATTTAAATTGATTTTAACTGTGTGGAAGGAATATTAACTGAACTGGAAGTTAGTCAGTGTTTACTGAATTTTGTTATTTGCTAGTAATTACAGGTGTGGGGGTAGTCACATTCTTTGATTTCCTGTCCTTGCCTATTTAAGTGGTACAGTGTGAAATATTTTCTGCTTAAAAACCTCAGCTTTGGCTGGCTAAGAACTTGCTGTATTCAACTGGACGTATAAGAGAATTTAAGTACCTTTATCTGCTCTTTTTTTTCAAAAAAATACAGTATTTAAATTAATTTTAACTGTGTGGAAGGAATATTAACTGAACTGGAAGTTAGTCAGTGTTTGCTGAATTTTGTTATTTGCTAGTAATTACAGGTGTGGGGGTAGTCACACTCTTTGATTTCCTGTCCTTGCCTATTTAGGTGGTACAGTGTGAAATATTTTCTGCTTAAAAACCTCAGCTTTAGCCGGCTAAGTACTTGCTGTATTCAACTGGACGTATAAGAGAATTTAAGTACCTTTATCTGCTCTTTTTTTTTCAAAAAATACAGTATTTAAATTGATTTTAACTGTGTGGAAGGAATATTAACTGAACTGGAAGTTAGTCAGTGTTTGCTGAATTTTGTTATTTGCTAGTAATTACAGGTGTGGGGGTAGTCACATTCTTTGATTTCCTGTCCTTGCCTATTTAAGTGGTACAGTGTGAAATATTTTCTGCTTAAAAACCTCAGCTTTGGCCGGCTAAGAACTTGCTGTAGTCAACTGTACGTATAAGAGAATTTAAGTACCTTTATCTGCTCTTTTTTTTTTCAAAAAAATACAGTATTTAAATTGATTTTAATTGTGTGGAAGGAATATTAACTGAACTGGAAGTTTTCACTCTGCTCTTCAGTTAGTCCCACCCACTCTCCCTGTTTTTGTTTTGGTGTTAATCTTAGTGGCCTTGCAACTGCCCGTTCCTCTTGTAAATTTGTGTTTCGATACTCCTTCTGGGCCCATCTCATTTACTCACTCAACTGAGTACAGTGAGATCATATTCTGATTTCAGGCACTCCTACTGTGTACAAAGAGAGCATCTGGGAAACAAAAAAAAATTTAAGCTTGTTTCCTGCCTTTCCTGTTAAGTGGTATATACTATTTGTAGGCTTCTGAGCCCTCAAGCCCTTCTGTGTTGGAGGGAAGCCTTCTAGCTTAGTTTTTTTTTTTTGTTATAACTAGCCAGTTTTCTAGTTTCAGCACTCAAATCTGTTTCTTTGATCTCAGCACTTATTCAGAAAAAAAAAAAAAAAAAATCATCTGCTTTTACTGTACTTGTATTTCTACCTACTTTTTTTACTTTTGCATCATCTTAAAAGTACTCAATTGTATTTATTACTGCTTGGTGTAACTCATTCTAAGCCTTTTGGTTTAAACACTTGGGCTTCGGACCAGTTGTTTTGCACTGAGAGAATTTGTGGTCTGCACTGTAGTAGCAGAACAGGTAGCTTACATCCTTCTAGGTTGGGAACTGCTGACTGAGGGCTCAGTGTCTGTTATTCTAAAAGTGTATTAATTCTGGTTTAAGCACTTGGGCTTTCATGCCAGTTATTTTACATTAAGAGGGTTCGTGGTCTGCACTCTTGTGGGAGGAGAGGCTGGACTCTGCCCTTCTGAGCTGGGAATTTCTGGTTGAAGGCTTATAGTGCATGCATATCTGAACTGCTTCTTACTGAAGTTGGTGCACCTTGTTTGCTGTGGCATAGACTAGATCCATGCCTGCTGAATCTAGCTTTGTTTATATGCTTGTTGTTTGTTTGCTTGTTATTTCCCTGGAACACTAATTCCACCTCTGTGGATCACTAGTGATATCTGCATTGCTTACTGTACTTATTTCCTTGTTTCACTTGAAAGAAAGTTACTGTTTGTCGTTTTTGCATTTAAGTTACCTGTAACACATTGCACTTAAGTTACCTGGCACTTGCTCACTAAAGCAACTATATAGGTCAGCACTAAAAATTAAAAGCACTACACCCTCACTCCCCACTGGACCTGTTTTTCCATCATTAAGGAATTCCCAATATTATTCTGGCATGTCCAAAGGTCAGTTGTCAATCTCCTCTCCGGTCCAGCTGGTGAATCTGGGAATATTGAGGCAATGTTACAACTGCCTCATGTACACAGACAACCCTCTCCTCCTCCCAACACATTCCAACACATATGAGAGATGCAACCATATAGCCAAACTGGAGGCTAAGCTCTCTCAACTCAGTACTGGCATAACCAGTCAGGAGGAGAAGGAAACCACACTCACTACAATTCCAGTCTCACATAGACCTACCACGACAGCAAACCAAACACATAATCACAGCAGCAGAGACCTCCAAAGCAGACACCCAAGCAGCCGCTACCCCAAAACAAAACACGTGCAACACATATCTCACAAAGCCAGTGTGCCGAACAGTCACAGCCCTTAAGACTAAACAACACACCTGATACACTTGTAATAGGTGTCTCTATCGTCAGGCACACTGATGTCCCGCTCACCAGGCTGAACAAGGAGAGGGTCACGGTGAGCAGCCTGTCAGGTGCTAGGATCCGCCACATAACACAAGCACTCAGGTCACTCCAAGGCAAATACAAATATGACTCAGTCATTGTCCATGCTGGTGTGAATGACCTGAGCCTGGACTACATGAAAAGAGACATAAAGGAGCTCTCTGAGCATGTAGCCCAGGCGGTATGACCCTGACCTTGAGTAGCATCTTACCCTCACCAAGAATGATGCCACAATATGAAGACAAGATGATCAATTTCAACAATTGGCTTAAGTACTGGTGTCATTCAAAGGGGATCCAATGCCTGTCAGCTTGGGATGATATGCTCGACAAGCCACGATGCTTCGCTAGGGGGACTGCACCTGTCACCCCTGGGCTTTCGGATATTGGCAAAGGCTCTTGCTACCCCCATAGTGCCTTTTTAGGCAAGGCTCAAAAGACAAACCCACCTCCATAGGTATCACAAGGGATAAGAAACTAAGAGTAATGCTACTCAACGCCAGAAGTCTAAACCTCAAGATGCACGACCGAAACTCTCCTTAGCATGGAGAACATCGATATCTGTGCAGTAACAGAAACCTGGTTCAGGGGAGCACCCCAGCACTACCAGTTATACCTCATACCATGCTTTTCGGCCCCAAAACTTGGACCGACCACAAAAAAGGGGAGGGAGTATCATTCATCAAAGATACCCACACCTCCAGGTTCATCAGAGACTATCCATGTGCAACTAACAGTGGGTAAAACTGCCTTCCAGTTTATAACCTGCTACAGACCACCCTCCCAAACACAAGAACCCCACTCGGCCTTCCTGAGAACACTGGAAAATATGAAGGTCTCTCCAAACACCATTAAATTGGGCGACTTGGGCAACTACCCAAACATAGACTGGGAGCATTACTCTAGCTCCAACACCTAGCCCAAAGGTTCCTAGAATTTATAAACTCAAATGCTATGGAACAACTTGTTACCACTCCCACAAGAGGGGAAAACATACTGGACCTGATCATCACCAACATGGGGACTCTATGCTCCAGACCAGAAGTGTATCCCTCACTGGTAAGATCAGACCATAAACTAATCTCACTGGATATTTACATCCCCAGAAAACCACATTGAAAACTTCTCTAAAGCAAATTTCACACTTCTCAAAACTGAGGTGGAATCCTTCAAAGCCCCCGGGCCTGTGGAAAATACGGCCCAGACCGCAGAATCCTTTATAAACACATTCCATAAACACCTTCAGGAATGCATGGATCATGCGATCCCAAATAAAACCAAAACCCAATCCTCCAAAGGCAGACGTCCTGTCTGGTGGACCCCAGCCATAAACAAACTATACAATAGAAGGAGGGAGCTACTAAATGATAGAGCAAAATCCCAAAAAGGGAAGGCATCACTGATCAGTATTAGCAAAAAACTACAGGCACACATAAAATTGTCTAAGGCCAGCTTCGAGAGAAAAATTGCACAGGACACTAAGGATAATCACAAGGCTTTCTTTAGTTATGTTAGGAACCTGGGTGGGAATTCCCAGATATGCTCAGAATTAGTCCAAAATGACAAAAATACACCGAACCCACAGACATTGCCAACATCCTAGCTGACAGGTTCACCCACAAAAAGGGCAAATATCTATCCCAGCAGAGTGCTGCCCCTGACATCTCAGATGAAAACACAGCATCAATGGGACCAGACAGTATCCAGGGCTGCATCCTACATGAACTCCAAGAAGAGCTAAACCCAAACATAAAACTACTGTTCAATCTCAGCCTTACTACAGGATATGTGCCCAAAGAGTGGCAGCAACAGTGGTCCCTCTCCATAAAGGTGGTGCCTCAACGGATCCTGGAAACTATTGCCCCATAAGCCTGACTAGCTTGGTCTGCAAAACTATGGAAAGGATGATCATGGACCTCATAAATAAAGATATTGGGGACCTACAAACACTGGATCCTACCCAGTTTGGCTTTGTTAAGGGCAGATCCTGCCTCTTAAACCTGGTTGATTTCTTTGAAACAGTCACCAAGGCCATTGACGAGGGGAAGGTGGTACACACAGCCTACCTGGACCTCGCGGCATTATAGATAAGCTCACCAGCTTAAATATAAACCGCTATGTCACTAGATGAATTGCAAACTGGCTCAAGGACAGAACCCACATGGTTAGATTTGCTGGAGCCATGTCAGACTCCAAACCAGTTACAAGTGGTGTCCCACAAGGCTCAGATCTTAGGTACAGGCCAACAGGGAAGGACTGTGGCTGACCAAGTTCGCAGATGACTGCAAACTGGGCACCATAATCGACTCTCCATCCAACACAAGCATCCTCCAAAAGGGCCTCATAGAAATAGACAACTGGTGCCAGAGCCATGGCCTCAAGCTAAATGCCAAAAAGTGTATAGTCATCCCCTTTGGCAAAAACAAAGTGCCCACAAATTACCACATAGGTGGTAATCCATTAAGTACAGAAGATGTAATTAGGGACCTGGGGACTCAAGTTGATATCAATCTCTCATTTGACAACCACGTGGCCAAAGTGGTTAGAAAAACATTTTATATAGCCCACCTAATCATGAAGGGATTCACATCTAGATCAGGGGATGTCATCGTGCCTCTTTACTCATCCCTCATCAGGCCCATATTTGAGTACAATGCCCCTTTTGGGATGTACCTTACCAGACACCTGCAGCAACTGGAAAGACCCCAAAAGTACCTCACCAAGAGGATCAAAGGGCTCAAACAGATGCCATACGCTGCTCGGTTAAAGAAACTCCAGCTCTACTCAGTGGCATACCGCCTGTTCAGAGGCGATCTGTGCCTGACGTATAAAGCCATGTCCAACCTGGAATTAATGGACATGCTGCACCTCAGAAAATCCAAATCCCATCGGAGACTTGAACCTCAGCACTGAAATAAATAGGACATGCTGGAGGGACAGATTCATAACCCAGAGGCTCCCTTCACTCTGGAATAAAATCCCAGTCCAGGTTAGGCAGAGTCCCTCATTGACTCTCTTCAAGAGGAATCTTGATGAGTGGATGGGAGATCGTAGGTTTACCCCGGGTATCACTTCTGTGTCACTGTTAGACAGAGCCAATGTATACTAACCTCAAAAAAGGGCATAGCAAAATAAATTTAAAATGGGTGGCGAAAGCCAAACACATTCTGGCTAGGCTTATAAATGCCCTAGGGCAGATAGCCTAGTATGAACCTATGAACCTATGAACCTATGTCTTCCCAGGCAGACAAATACTGGATCTCCTTTGAATGACACCAGAAGCTTAGCCAATTGTTGAAGTCAATCATTTTGTCCTTATACTGTGGTATCATTCTGGGCGAAGGCAGGATGCTACTTAGGGCTAGAGTCATACCTGCCTGGGTCACATGATCCAAGAGCTCTTCCGTGTCTCTTTTCATGTAGTCCAGGGAGGTACATCTCAAGTCATTCACTCCAGCATGGACATATTTGTTCTTGTTGTGGAGTGACTTGAGTGCATGCATTATGTGGTGGATCCTGGCACCTTACAGGCAGCTGACTGTAATTTTTTCCTTGTTCAGCCTGGTGAGTGGGACATCAGTGTGTCTGACTATAGAGTCACCTATGACTAAAGTGATGTGGACAGTGTCTTGCCTTAGGGGCTGTTGTTGGGTGGCACACTGGTGTTGTGAGCTATGTGTCACTTTGGTGACTGGTGTTTGTTTGCGTTTCGGTTTCGAAGGTCCTTGTTGCTTGGGCAGGTTAATGTTAAGGGCCTTTGCATATGTGGGTTTAGTGTTGCTATGTGTGGGTGTTGATGGTGTGGGTTTTGAAGGGCTATGAGTCGCTTGAGGTGTAATGCAGGTATTAACCTTCTCCTCTTGACTGTCTAGCACAGTCTTGGCCGGAGAGCTTAGCTTCCAGTTTGGCTATGTAAGTGCATCTCTCGCAGGTTGTAGTGTTGGGTGGTAGGAGGAGAGGATAGTCTGTGTATATGAGGCAGTTGCCGCAATGCCCCAGTTTGCCCAGATTCACCAGGTGGACAGGAGAAATCATCGGAAGCTGACCCTTGGACATGCCTGTTTAAGTGCTTTTTTGTAAAGTTTAAGAGCTGTTTTCTCTTACCTTTGCAAGGTACTCTGCAATTATAGGCTGTTTAGTGCCTATGATTAATTTCTCCTTATTGACAAGGAGAGCTGAGTGCTTGAATCAGTTTCAGGCTTCCTAGTGCATTCTAGCAGGTTCTAGAGCAAGTGCTAGTCACAGGGGTTCAGATTTTAGTGCTACTACTGAGAAAACAGCTAGTTCTAAGGCAATATTTGAAGAGCTGACTTTCTGGCACCTGGAATAGTTTAACTGTAGCCTCACAGTGCTGCACGATGTGAAAAATGTGCAAACACACGCGTTTTTAAGCCAGAAAGTTGAAAGGGATAGAAATCAGCCCAAAAAGGCTAATAAAATTACAATTTCAGAGCTGGAAACCACTCCTCTAGCGTTAGATAGGCAGTACAATGCTCACCATTCCCATTGGTAAGCAGTAGGACTTCCCACTACCACAGCAAGGTCTGGATAGCTCTGAGCACAGGAAATAAAGTCCTGAGACAAGCAAAGCCTCGGATATGGACTGGCTAGAAAAGGTGGGAAACGAGCAGACAAGATAGTATTTTTTTGTTGAAACAGGCTAAACAATGCAATAATACAGTAAATAAACACAGAAAAGGCTAACACACTTGAGTGTGTAGTCCTAAACAGTAAATGCAATTAAAACTCTACAAAATTAGCAATTTAAAACTTTTTAAATGAAGCAAGGCAAGTGCACAACTGAAAAACGATTTAAGAGGCAGTAACACAGCAGAATAAGTAGCTAGTCTACATATACAGAGAAGTCTATATATACAGAAAAGCAGCTAAAACACACAAACACTTCAAATGCAGTGCAACCTAATGCACTTGAGTTGTAGCAATATTAAGGCAATTATAGTTATAATAAATGCTCTAAAATATACTCTATATTTCCAAAATGTTTGAGAAGCACAGTCAGAACCAAGGAGATTCAGCCAATTTTTTATTTTTTTTTTGAAAGGGAAAAAGGAGAAACAGAAGGCCTTATCAAATGTTCTCTCTGTATTAGGTAGAATGAGCTAATGACACTAGACTGGGAGGAGTGTCCCAGCTCAGATTTATAGTAGGGGCGGGCAACTGCAAAGCCACCAGGTATAACAGCAAGACACCAACAGGTAGCGAGGGTGGGGACAACAATATTAAAGCTATTATCTTACAGAGAGTAAGCACTACAGAAAGCAACACAATGAAAGTTTTTAAACAGATAAAGGAGCAATGAGACTCTACAGAATGCTTTTTTAACTGCAAACAAATCAGTTACCCATGCAGATTAGTTAATAGCAATAAAAATATACTCAAAAACTGTGCAGCAGGCAATCAAAAGTGTTATATATAAATTGCTAGAAACAATAATCTGTATAAATAATCAAAAAAAAAAACAGGATACTTATATATCTCAGCTAACAGTTGTAGTCAACACCTCTCCTCCACTCTGCTCAGTGTGTATAGACAGAAACCCTCTCAAAGTTAGGGCGTAAATACCAGAAGATACAACCTTAAGGCAACTTCTTCTTTTTTTTTTTTTTTTTTTTGTACAAGAACACAAAGGAACCAGCCCCCACTAGCCAGCTGCCAGTTAACACAATTTAGCCTAGGTAAAGAAGGGCTTCAGCTAATTCAAGATGGACTGTTCATGTGCTTTGAACAATCACTGTATAAACAAAAAAGCCCAGAGCCAGCAATTCTGACTAGGACATACTAAAGCTATTATTCTACAGAGAGTAAGCACTACAGAAAGCCACAAAATGAAAGTTTTTAAACAGATAAAGAAGCAATGAGACTCTACAGAATGCTTTTTTAACTGCAAACAAATCAGTTACCCGTGCAGATTAGTTAATAGCAATAAAAATACACAAAGACTGTGCAGCAGGCAATAAAAAGTGCTATATGTAAATTGCTAGAAACAATAATCTGTATAAATAATCGAAAAAAAACAGGATACTTATATATCTCAGCTAACAGTTGTAGTCAACACAATTATTTATTTAGCAGTTCTTTAAATTTCATCCAAGATTTGTATGAATATAAAATTCTGTTTGATCTTGTTTTGATTGTTGCAAGTTCTGGATGGCAAACTTCAGTTGAAAGATTTTTAAATTAATTCATGGTTGGAGTAGATTCATTTTTCCAGTTGCTGGTAATATCTTTTTTTGCTATTGTTAATATACTCCATAAGAGTGGGTATTTTATTCTTGAGACACAAGTAGGTATGGGCATATTAAATAAAATCAGTGATTTAGTTAAAATAAATTCATCATTAAATAAAGCTTGTAATAAAAGATTAATATTATCCCAGAATGGTTTAATTACAACAAAATAAAAAATATATATGTTGCCAATCAGCTTTAACATTCGACTTACAATTCCGACATTCTACTTTCTTATTGTACATTAATTCGACTCTATGTGGAGTGACAAAATCTCTATGCATGAATTTTCAAGAGAACAATCTCAATTTTAGCAAGGAGGTTGTTTGTTTTGATGATAATATTATTTTTTCTCATCTCAAGTTAAAGATTTATTATTAATAAGTTTAAAATATTCTCGGTAACTAACTTTATAATACTGAGTTGCATTTTTAACCACTTTATGCAATTTGGATAAATTTCCTTTCCTCAGTATACTCTGTTACATCAAAATGATTAAAAGTTTAATAAGTTTACATACAGAATTTCTAACAGTCCATTGCATTTTATTAATTTTATATTCGATTACTTGCCTAAAATTTTGAATGTCCAACCATATATCATTAGCTAAATCAAGTTATAATTCACAATATGCTAAATGTAGAGATACTAGTCCAAGTATAACTTATAGGAAACAGGAAAATAAACCATGCTTTGTGTTCTGGATTTTTGTACATAACATTTTTAAACGTTGTCATTATTGTGGAGATATTGAAAACATTGAATGACTGGCTACTGCTATCTGAAAAGTAATCTTTTAGCAACTAGTGCATAATATTGTTTAATAATATGGTACAAATTTGTCAAATGAGTGGATGCTAGCCAAATGCTTTCTATTAACCAGAGAGATATTGGTTTGATGATTGATGAAAGGGTGTATAGGTCTAAGTCTGGCAAACCAATGTCTCCAAAAGGCCAATTTCTAAAATGATGATTCAGAGCTACACTAGGCTTCTTTAAGATGCCAAAGAAATCTCAGGATTAATGAACTGAACTATGTTATACTATTTTTATGAGAAGAAGAAATAGGGGTATGATTGCATATAACATTTTGACAGAATAGTCATTTTAATTATGGAAAGTCTCTCTTCCATAGTGAAAAAAACTTGTTCCATTTATTAATAAGATTCTTTATAGAAGTTAAGCTATTATTGTAATTGAAAATGTTGATATTGTGTATGTCTTTTAAATTAGAAAAAAAAACATTTGTCCATATCATAGTTATTAGAGTTTATAGATGGTATTTTTATTTTATCATTAAATCCCTGTCCAGATTTTTCTGAAAGCTTTTATTGTGTTAAAGATAGCAGAGACATATTACTTTCATTCAGAGTCAAAAGAATATTGTCAGCAAATAGTTGGATTTTGGAATTTAAATACTTGTTTAACTGTACGCTTGTAATATCTGAATTTAATCTTATGTAATTTAGAAATGGTTCCATATTTAAGTAAAGAGCAGTGGCAACAGAGAACATCCCTCTTTAGTTCCTTCTGTGATCCTAATAGACTCTGAAGTATATGGAATTATTTTCATGTAAGCATAATAATTTTCATAAAGGAGGTTAATAAGATGTAATAAATTATTGAAATAAATTACATTACTCTAAAACTAATAGAAGATAATTCCAATTAACTGAGTCAAAGGCACTATTAATGTCTAAACTTATTAGTGTTAATATTTTTTTAATATTATCATAGGAGTTCCTGTTCATTATGAAATAAGTCTGGTCATTGTCAATCAGAAATGGTACAAATGGCTGAATTCTGCTAGCATTGATAGCCATAAATATTTTATACTCAATATTTAATAATGAGATTGGTGTATAAGAAGAACAATCTGTAGGATCTTTATCAGCTTTTAAGACTGGAGAAATAAAGCTGCATTTCCAAGATGGAGGAAAGTTTGTTAGACCTTTAATTATTTGACTTTGACTATGGAGAAAACTATGAGCAAAATATTTAAGGCATCTTCAGGCATTAGTTTATAAATTTCCAGTATTATACCATCATTATCAGGAGCCTTATTGAGTTTTAGTTTATTAATTTGAGGTTTAAGTTCCAACATTAATACTGGCCTATCAATTATTTTTATCTGGTCATCAGATAATTTATTTTTAGTATTATTTCTAAAAAAAAGATCTAATAACTTCTTGTGGGATCGTTGTTGGATTATATTGATTGATGTTATTAAAGTGAGATCTGAATTCTGTAAGAATGTACTCTATTTCTGTAACCCTTTTTTATTACTATTGTTGGAATATATCTCTTAATATCGTTGGATTTAATCAGAAATTTTGTTATTGTAACTAACTTTGTATAGTGAATGCTTTAGGTATGTATGGGTGACACCCTGTCAATTTTACTGGATGTTCTTATGATAGCTCCACCTTGGAACATCTTGATTGGAATATTTTTGTCAGTGATTGGATTTTTGTTTTATCCTGTTCTTCTACAATTGGTTATATTTTACTGTGCTATCATCCATCTAATGTTTTTATTTCTGATTAGCATTTGATTATTCACTGGTTGTCTTTTTGACTTTGTGTGTCTCTATTAACAATTGTTTTAAGATCTGAAGAAGTGCTGTTTATGGCATGAAAGTGCTCATCTAACTTGTTTTATTTTTATTTCACTAAAGTGTTTTTAAGTTATGCTTGCATTCCTTATTCAGTTATTTGTGGATTATACGTATTCATGGTATAAGGAAGCTTTACCCCATTGTGTGTTTTTTGTTTCTGTTCTTAAGTTGTAGAAGCCCCCAAAATTGAGGTATATTACTTTGTTTACACTTTCTAGTTACAGCCTTTCTGCCAATAGTAAAATACACCAACACAATGAGAACTGATCATATTTCAAACAAACAGAGGTGCATTAAACAATACCAACTATCTATTACTTGAGGATTTGTCTAACCATATTGATTAAATGAAGTGTTTGATCTTTGTTCAAAAGTCATTCCACAATGAACTTTCAAGCATAATATGACTCTTTGATTAATATACCACATTTAATCCAGGCTATTTTACTTTTTGTAATTTTCTTTGCCCTATCTGGGTATAAAATGTTATATATGAGATATTTCCCCTACTTACTTTAAATTGAGATTTTTATCAATATAAGTCAAAAGTAATCAGCTGATTTGAATTTGCCTTATATGCAATTAGAATTTTCGCAAGTTTGATAATATTAATCTCTTAGCTCTCTATATAAATACAACTATATATATATATATATATATATATATATATATATTATATTATATTATATTATACTATACTATATTATATGATTTGGAATGGTGATATTCATTAAAATTGTTTCTTCTGAGCATGTACTCTAATAGCTTTCAAATGTATCCACTCACCTGCTATTAAGCTAACTCAGATTTCAGATAATCAACTGCTTTATGTTTCAAGGTCAGAAAGCTGCTATACCAGACAATAAAGCTCCTTTCTTTTTTATTTTAGATTTATTAGACTTTTCAGTTAAACCTCTCCTTGCATCAATACGTCAATATATAAAGTTCTTAAAATATTTAAGTAGATTATTTATGTATTGTCAGATTGTGGAACCATATATTAAATGGAATTAACTATAACAATCCATTTACTAACTATCTCCAATGTTTGGGCTGATCTTTATTTTCATCTAGTCTATCCATGTGCTAACTATCCTGGCATTCATACGCCATGCTGTAGTGCTGGTCTTCAAATCAACAGAGTAGAAACCAATGAATGAGCACCAGATGGTAAGCATAACATAATTACAATTTGTATTCTGTTAATGGAATCTCATGGCACTTACTGACAATATTTCTCAAGTTTAGACTATATTTAAAGTAAACATGTCCTGGGATTCAGCAAGCAGCCATGCAGGAATAAATTATTCCTGCACGGCATGGACTGTTCCTGTACAGCACAGCAGTGCACCTTGCATATTCATGAAGGAAAGCTGCCTGTGCTGTTAAACAGACAAGGAGCTGTGTGTGAGTGCAGGGAGTGTGTCTGAGATCAGAGCTCTCACAATACACACTGCCCTGCATTCCAGAATTGAATCAGTGAGAATGCTCATAACACCCCCAAAACATCAGGAAATCAAAAGTGGCAAAGGCAAAAGGGACAAATGTCCCAGGCCACCACGAAGCAGAAAGCTGATGAAAGTACAGGCTTTAGCATTAGCAGAGATATTCTGAAGGATATAGCTAAAATAACACAACAAAACATTTTTTAAATAAATGCAATAAAGTTTAAGCATAGCTGCGTGGGTGTGCCCATTCATTAGCTGCACTTACTCCAGATTAAACAGCACAAGAAGTTAAATAGCAAGAGGCATCCACCATAAGCAGTATTGCAGTAGTGTAGTGGTTATAGTGTACACTTTGTAAGCAGCCATTCTTGGTTTGATCCCCACTGTAACCAATTCACACTTTAAATGTGACAGCAGTGCATAAACAATTTTTTTTGTATTACCTACTAAATAACATATATTTGTTAACTGGAGTACTGCATTAAGTCCAGATGTGAAGTGTCAGTTTAATAAAGTTGTGAAATCCCCATATAAACACAAGTGCCCATACAGTATAGTCAGGCATGAATAAATGTAATGAAAGCACACTGGGGGATGTCAGGGATAGTAAACAAATGTATAATACATAATAAATGATGAATCAATGCCATACAGCAGATAGTCTATAAAATGAAAATTAAGCAATGCTAAGCATTGCACAGCTCTGCTTACCAGGTGTAAGCATTGTGTAAATATGACTGCTACGCAATGAGTAGCCCAGCTAAGTGGATTTGCCCATTGGTAAGTAGTGTTGAACCTGTCTCTTTAAGCAATACCAACCTTAGCTAAGCAGGTTTGCCCATAGCTTAGCTTAGCATTTTCAAAACCATCCAATCATGGTAAAGGGCAGGAAATTGGCTGTATTTAAACCACACAGGCAGGAATAGAGATCATAACTGGTTGCAGCTTCCCACTGCAGACAGAATTGCTGGAGTTGGAGAGGGCATGCACTTCTGTGCACAGCGCTGGGGCATCCAGGAGTCCAAGGTCATAGTAGGACTCCTGGTAAAAAAACATGATGAGAAACTGCTTCAGGGCCAATTGCAAGGCTCCCAGTATAAAGCGGAAGCCTGGGACCATCTTACCCATGATCTCACCAGTGCCACTGGTATCCTTTGGACCAGTGAGCAGGTCAGGCACTGCTATGCCAACTTGAAACAGAGGAAGAGGGAACTATTGGACCAGTGGATCCAAGAATCAAGGCAGATGGGTGATGTTCCAGCAATGTGTAAGTACTCATACCAGTAACTGTTTAATAATGTCCAGCCTGTGTATATGATGGATAAGTATGGCTAAATATTTCTCTATTTCCCTTACAGTTGCAGCTGTGTGGGCTGTGAATCAAGAAGCCCATGCGAGTAGGCTGCAAAGGCTACATTGCGAGGCTGGTGAGTAACAGTCCTGCTTGCAATAGTCATACCAAATAAATATAAAAGTAGTAGAAAGTCAGCTGCCAGTATAAAAACTGTTTTGTGTATTGGTTGTACAAAATAAGCCAGACAATATGCAGTAATAGTCCCATATAGGTCATATTTAAATAAAACTGTAACTGCCTGGCAATAATGCTGTAAATCCTGCACTGGTTGTATTTACTCTGGTATCGTATGGCATTTTTAGTGTTGCATTCCCTGAACAGTAATGTTGTATTAACCACTGTTACCCACACTGTGCTACATAATAAAAATGTCTAGGAATGTCTGTATAAGACTGTTGTAATTACAAGGTCAGCTTGTACAACTGAGAGAGACTTAGACAGAAAACACTGAAGAGATAGACAGCAATATCCAAATAGCACACTCTACTGTGACTTAAATTGTTGTATTTTTAGCAGATACAGCCATGGTTCGAATCCTGGGAGTGGTAGTAAGCTGTATGCATAATCATACCTCTCAGCTTTACAGATTTGTTAAGAATGTCCAGATAATTGTCTCATATTTTCTGCCTGTTACCCTGTCCCCTTGGCAAATCAGTGGGATGATCTCAGAATTTTAGTCAGCAAATAATGACATACATCTGATTTTCAGACCTCAGAAAATTCAGTAAATGTATATGAAAACAAACCTGACACTCTAGCAACTCTCCAAAAGTTTATGAGAGCAATATTCAAAATATGTCCCATTTCTACCCCCATGTTGTCAAGCTATGACCAGAATGTGTGCTTTAAAAGACTCAGAGGTATGTGCATAATATTAACTTGGAATCTTGGAATATGTGTGGAAACAATCAGGTAGTGTTAACAAACATTCCCTTCACAGGTCTGTTAGATAAGAAAACTTTGCCTTCCAATAAAGACTGAAATCCTGGACTGGTAGTGTTTACTCTGGTATTGAATGGATGACATGTAGCAGTCAGTAGTATCTGATATCAGAATAGTACTGTTGTGTCAAACACTGTTTCTCACACTGTGGTACATAAAAATATATCTAGGAATGTGTATGAGACTGTTGTAATTACAAGGTCAGATTGTATAGCCATGAGAGACATAGACAGAAAACTCTGAAGAGATAGGTAGCAATATTCAAACAGCACACTTTTAAATTGTGGTATTTTTATCAGACACAGCCATGGTTTGATTCCTGGGAGTGTTAGTAAACTGTATATGTAATCATACCCCTCAACTATACACATCCTTTCAGAATGCCCAGATAATTGGCTCATATTTTCTGCCTTTTCCCCTGTCCCCGTGGCAAATCAATGGGATGATCTCAGATTTGTAGTCAGCAAATAATGACATACATTTGCTTTTCAGACCTCAAAACCTTCAGAAAATGGATATGAAAACAAATCAGCCCTTCAGGTTTATGAGTGCAATATTCAAAATATGTCCCCAGTTGTACCCCCATATTATCAAGCTTTGACCAGAGTGTGTGCAATAAGAGATTGAGAGGTATTTGCATAATATTAACTCGGGATCTGGGAATATGTGTGGAAACAGTCAGGTAGTGTTAACAAACATTCCCTCCACAGGTATACCAGGTAAGAGATGTAGAATTTTGCTATAAAACAGTTAAAGTATGCACTTGTTTACAAACATACCAATGGCCAAACCAAGGCCATAGGGTTGTGTAATAATATCTATACCTTAATGATTAGAGCAATGATCATTAAAGTTGTGCGAACTATAAGGATATATAAGTTAATTAACATCTCTCTCTCCCCTCTACCATATCTGCAACAATAATCTAAATGCACAAATCAATGGGTATGTTTACACCAAACCTGCTGTTGGGACATATGCCCTATTGTTCAATAAATATTGAAATGTATTTCCATTAATGTTCCATGTTGAAATACTGCCATCGGTGGCCTGTTGCTATTAATGTAACCTGCATGCCATTGTAATGGCCACTATGGTTCCATATATGCATGTGTTCTGTTTGCTATACAACTGTTCCAAATCTGGTGTTTTGGGTTAATAGGAATATCTATGCATGCTGTTATAACTAATCCTGGATTGTGTTGACTATTACTAACCTACATATGTTTTAAAACTGCAACACCATAGCACATTTAGGAAGGCCAGTTCCAGCGGACCCACCTCATCTGGCCATGGCATTGGGCTCCAGCACATCTGGTACCTACCCCAGGACCTCCTCGTCCACAAGTCCTGCACCACTATTGGGTGGAACTGCCTCAGGGGATGGGGCTTGCCCTTCCGGGAGTGAGCGTGGACAGGACTATGGAGAAAACTTTGAGCAAAATATTTAAGGCATCTTCAGGCATTAGTTTATAAATTTCCAGTATTATACCATCATTATCAGGAGCCTTATTGAGTTTTAGTTTATTAATTTGAGGTTTAAGTTCCAACATTAATACTGGCCTATCAATTATTTTTATCTGGTCATCAGATAATTTATTTTTAGTATTATTTCTAAAAAAAAGATCTAATAACTTCTTGTGGGGTCGTTGTTGGATTATATTGATTGATGTTATTAAAGTGAAATCTGAATTCTGTAAGAATGTCCTCTATTTCTGTAACCCCTTTTTATTACTATTGTTGGAATATATCTCTTAATATCGTTGGATTTAATCAGAAATTTTGTTATTGTAACTAACTTTGGATAGTGAATGCTTTAGGTATGTATGGGTGACACCCTGTCAATTTTATTGGATGTTCTTATGATAGCTCCGCCTTGGAACATCTTGATTGGAGTATTTTTGTCAGTGATTGGATTTTTGTTTTATCCTGTTCTTTTACAATTGGTTATATTTTACTGTGCTATCATCCATCTAATGTTCTTATTTCTGATTCGCATTTGATTACTCACTGGTTGTCTTTTTGGCTTTGTGTGTCTCTATTAACAATTGTTTTAAGATCTGAAGAAGTGCTGTTTATGGCATGAAAGTGCTCATCTAACTTGTTTTATTTTTATTTCACTAAAGTGTTTTTAAGTTATGCTTGCATTCCTTATTCAGTTATTTATGGATTATATGTATTCATGGTATAAGGAAGCTTTACCCCATTGTGTGTTTTTTGTTTCTGTTCTTAAGTTGTAGAAGCCCCCAAAATTGAGGTATATTACTTTGTTTACACTTTCTAGTTACAGCCTTTCTGCCAATAGTAAAATACACCAACACAATGAGAACTGATCATATTTCAAACAAACAGAGGTGCATTAAACAATACCAACTATCTATTACTTGAGAATTTGTCTAACCATATTGATTAAATGAAGTGTTTGATCTTTGTTCAAAAGTCATTCCACAATGAACTTTCAAGCATAATATGACTCTTTGATTAATATACCACATTTAATCCAGGCTATTTTACTTTTTATAGTTTTCTTTGCCCTATCTGGGTATAAAATGCTATATATGAGATATTTCCCCTACTTACTTTAAATTGAGATTTTTATCAATATAAGTCAAAAGTAATCAGCTGATTTGAATTTGCCTTATATGCAATTAGAATTTTCGCAAGTTTGATAATATTAATCTCTTAGCTCTCTATATAAATACAACTATATATATATATATATATATATATATATATATATATATATATATATATTATATTATATTATACTATATTATATGATTTGGAATGGTGATATTCATTAAAATTGTTTCTTCTGACCATGTACTCTAATAGCTTTCAAACGTATCCACTCACCTGCTATTAAGCTAACTCAGATTTCAGATAATCAACTGCTTTATGTTTCAAAGTCAGAAAGCTGTTATACCAGACAATAAAGCTCCTTTCTTTTTTATTTTAGATTTATTAGACTTTTCAGTTAAACCTCTCCTTGCATCAATACGTCAATATATAAAGTTCTTAAAATATTTAAGTAGATTATTTATGTATTGTCAGATTGTGGAACCATATATTAAATGGAATTAACTATAACAATCCATTTATTAACTATCTCCAATGTTTGGGCTGATCTTTATTTTCATCTAGGCTATCCATGTGCTAACTATCCTGGCATTCATACGCCATGCTGTAGTGCTGGTCTTCAAATCAACAGAGTAGAAACCAATGAATGAGCACCAGATGGTAAGCATAACATAATTACAATTTGTATTCTGTTAATGGAATCTCATGGCACTTACTGACAATATTTCTCAAGTTTAGACTATATTTAAAGTAAACATGCCCTGGGATTCAGCAAGCAGCCATGCAGGAATAAATTATTCCTGCACGGCAGGGACTGTTCCTGTACAGCACAGCATTGCACCTTGCATATTCATGAAGGAAAGCTGCCTGTGCTGTTAAACAGATAAGGAGCTGTGTGTGAGTGCAGGGAGTGTGTCTGAGATCAGAGCTCTCACAATACACACTGCCCTGCATTCCAGAATTGAATCAGTGAGAATGCTCATAACACCCCCAACACATCAGGAAAACAAAAGTGGCAAAGGCAAAAGGGACAAATGTCCCAGGCCACCACGAAGCAGAAAGCTGATGAAAGTACAGGTTTTAGCATTAGCAGGGATATTCTGAAGGATATAGCTAAAATAACACAACAAAACATTTTTTAAATAAATGCAATAAAGTTTAAGCATAGCTGCGTGGGTGTGCCCGTTCATTAGCTGCGCTTACTCCAGATTAAACAGCACAAGAAGTTAAATAGCAAGAGACATCCACCATAAGCAGTATTGCAATAGTGTAGTGGTTATAGTGTACACTTTGCAAGCAGCCATTCTCGATTTGATCCCCACAGTAACCAATTCACACTTTAAATGTGACAGCAGTGCATAAACAATTTTTTTTGTATTACCTACTAAATAACATATATTTGTTAACCGGAGTACTGCATTAGGTCCAGATGTGAAGTGTCAGTTTAATAAAGTTCTGAAATCCCCATATAAACACAAGTGCCCATACAGTATAGTCAGGCATGAATAAATGTAAGGAAAGCACACTGGGGGATGTCAGGGATAGTAAACAAATGTATAATATGTAATAAATGATGAATCAATGCCATACAGCAGATAGTCTATAAAATGTAAATTAAGCAATGCTAAGCATTGCACAGCTCTGCTTACCAGGTGTAAGCATTGTGTAAATATGACTGCTAAGCAATGAGTAGCCCAGCTAAGTGGATTTGCCCATTGGTAAGTAGTGTTGAACCTGTCTCTTTAAGCAATACCAACCTTAGCTAAGCAGGTTTGCCCATAGCTTAGCTTAGCATTTTCAAAACCATCCAATCATGGCAAAGGGCAGGAAATTGGCTGTATTTAAACCACACAGGCAGGAATAGAGATCATAACTGGTTGCAGCTTCCCACTGCAGACAGAATTGCTGGAGTTGGAGAGGGCATGCACTTCTGTGCACAGCGCTGGGGCATCCAGGAGTCCAAGGTCATAGTAGGACTCCTGGTAAAAAAACATGATGAGAAACTGCTGCAGGGCCAATTGCAAGGCTCCCAGTATAAAGTGGAAGCCTGGGACCATCTTGCCCATGATCTCACCAGTGCCACTGGTATCCTTTGGACCGGTGAGCAGGTCAGGCACTGCTATGCCAACTTGAAACAGAGGAAGAGGGAACTATTGGACCAGTGGATCCAAGAATCAAGGCAGATGGGTGATGTTCCAGCAATGTGTAAGTACTCATACCAGTAACTGTTTAATAATGTCCAGCCTGTGTATATGATGGATAAGTATGGCTAAATATTTCTCTATTTCCCTTACAGTTGCAGTTGTGTGGGCTGTGAATCAAGAAGCCCATGCGAGTAGGCTGCAAAGGCTACATTGCGAGGCTGGTGAGTAACAGTCCTGCTTGCAATAGTCATACCAAATAAATATAAAAGTAGTAGAATGTCAGCTGCCAGTATAAAAACTGTTTTGTGTATTGGTTGTACAAAATAAGCCAGACAAAATGCAGTAATAGTCCCATATAGGTCATATTAAAATAAAACTGTAACTGCCTGGCAATAATGCTGTAAATCCTGCACTGGTTGTATTTACTCTGGTATCATATGGCATTTCTAGTGTTGCATTCACTGAATAGTAATGTTGTATTAACCACTGTTACCCACACTGTGCTACATAATAAAAATGTCTAGGAATGTCTGTATAAGACTGTTGTAATTACAAGGTCAGCTTGTACAACTGAGAGAGACTTAGAAAACACTGAAGAGATAGATAGCAATATCCAAAAAGCACACTCTACTGTGACTTAAATTGTTGTATTTTTAGCAGATACAGCCATGGTTCGGATCCTGGGAGTGGTAGTAAGCTGTATGCATAATCATACCTCTCAGCTTTACAGATTTGTTAAGAATGTCCAGATAATTGTCTCATATTTTCTGCCTGTTACCCTGTCCCCTTGGCAAATCAGTGGGATGATCTCAGAATTTTAGTCAGCAAATAATGACATACATCTGATTTTCAGACCTCAGAACCTTCAGTAAATGTATATGAAAACAAACCTGACACTCTAGCAACTCTCCAAAAGTTTATGAGAGCAATATTCAAAATATGTCCCATTTCTACCCCCATGTTGTCAAGCTATGACCAGAATGTGTGCTTTAAAAGACTCAGAGGTATGTGCATAATATTAACTCGGAATCTGGGGATATGTGTGGAAACAATCAGGTAGTGTTAACAAACATTCCCTTCACAGGTCTGTTAGATAAGAAAACTTTGCCTTCCAATAAAGACTGAAATCCTGGACTGGTAGTGTTTACTCTGGTATTGAATGGCTGACATGTAGCAGTCAGTAGTATCTGATATCAGAATAGTACTGTTGTGTCAAACACTGTTTCTCACACTGTGCTACATAAAAATATGTCTAGGAATGTGTATGAGACTGTTGTAATTACAAGGTCAGATTGTACAACCATGAGAGACATAGACAGAAAACTCTGAAGAGATAGGTAGCAATATTCAAACAGCATACTTTTAAATTGTGGCATTTGTATCAGACACAGCCATGGTTTGAATCCTGGGAGTGTTAGTAAACTGTATGTGTAATCATACCCCTCAACTATACACATCCTTTCAGAATGCCCAGATAATTGGCTCATATTTTCTGACTGTTCCCCTGTCCCCGTGGCAAATCAATGGGATGATCTCAGATTTGTAGTCAGCAAATAATGACATACATTTGCTTTTCAGACCTCAAAACCTTCAGAAAATGGATATGAAAACAAATCAGCCCTTCAAGTGTATGAGTGCAATATTCAAAATATGTCCCCAGTTGTACCCCCATATTATCAAGCTTTGACCAGAGTGTGTGCAATAAGAGATTGAGAGGTATTTGCATAATATTAACTCGGGATCTGGGAATATGTGTGGAAACAGTCAGGTAGTGTTAACAAACATTCCCTCCACAGGTATACCAGGTAAGAGATGTAGAATTTTGCTATAAAACAGTTAAAGTATACACTTGTTTACAAACATACCAATGGCCAAACCAAGGCCATAGGGTAGTGTAATAATATCTATACCTTAATGATTAGAGCAATGATCATTAAAGTTGTGCGAACTATAAGGATATATAAGTTAATTGACATCTCTCTCTCCCCTCTACCATATCTGCAACAATAATCTAAATACACAAATCAATGGGTATGTTTACACCAAACCTACTGTTGGGACATATGTCCTATTGTTCAATAAATATTGAAATGTATTTCCATTAATGTTCCATGTTGAAATACTGCCATTGTTGGCCTGTTGCTATCAATGTAATCTGCATGCCATTGTAATGGCCACTATGGTTCCATATATGCATGTGTTCTGTTTGCTATACAGCTGTTCCAAATCTGGTGTTTTGGGTTAATAGGAATATCTATGCATGCTGTTATAACTAATCCTGGATTGTGTTGACTATTACTAACCTACATATGTTTTAAAACTGCAACACCATAGCACATTTAGGAAGGCCAGTCCCAGCGGACCCACCTCATCTGGCCATGACACTGGGCTCCAGCACATCTGGTACCCACCCCAGGACCTCCTCGTCC
>NC_056736.1:477224569-477319569 GCF_019279795.1 Protopterus annectens | reverse complement strand
AGACATTAAGCTGTAGCCCACCACTGTTCCTATGGTGAAATGTATGAAAATGTATAGCCATATACCTTAATCTTTCTTAACACTGATATGCCTCACATGTTGTAACAGCCTAGGTTAAAAGCATTTAATACCCCTCCCCCATAAAATGTTTTACAAGTGCATATAACAGTGTTTTTCATACACTGACCTTCGGACTGTACAAGGTCACACATGTTATGTCCAGCTGTTGCCCTCATATATATGGACCCTACCCCACAATTTGTGTGGGAGTTCACAACATCACTGGAATTATAGCAGGAATGCCAGCACTAAATAATGATAGGCCATTACCTAACAACCTCTTACTGCATGACATCTGGACAAAGCCTGGTATATATGTGGAGGACAGAGGCTGGAACACAGGGCCATATTTGCAATATTGCTGTTATACACTGAAAGCTGCTGGTGTTACAGGATTGGCTACAACATACCCTTACTCAGGAATATGAAGTCAGAAACACAAATGGATATTGCCATGTACCAATAGCAATCAACTGAGATAATGCCACTGATATGTCAGACACAAGATCTGTGTGGTGAACAGAAAAAAACATAACAGCCAATCCTCTGACCATCATGTGGATAGGCCCATAGTTGAGAGCTATGTGGACATACTGCATTCCATGCAAAACTAGCATGTACACACAAACCCTGTTAAACCAGCAGTATTCAATGCATATAGCAGCAATACTCACACTGCCCGTATGTCTGTAACCTTATACAGCATGTATTTGGCCAGTGTCCACAAGTCCTGTTGTAAGAGGTATTGCTACCTGCTGTCTGTAACACTGCTGCCCACACACAGGAAGGATGTCTTCCATACAGGAAAGGTAAAGGGACAATGCCCACATGATGTAGTCATTTATAGTAGTAGGTTGCTATGACATTGGCTATTGGAAGTACTACACAGCTGGCTGCATGCAATTAACAAGTGAGGAACACCAATTGGTGCAGAGGTATCACCTGATCATGAGCATCATCTACAAAAGCCATGCTGCAACCTATTCAAACCAGCTTGATCCCTGCAGTGGAGAGAGAGAGAGACAGAGAGAGAGAGAGAGAAAGAGAAAAAAAGAAAACAATAACACTAAACAAATATTACTACAAACAAAAAATAAAAAACACCAACCAAGGAAGATATCCTAGTGGTACACTGAAGAGACCACAATAATAAAACAGGTGTGTGAAACATGTATGTATGTTATTTAATTTAGTGCTTGGTCTGTAATAATGGGATAGATGATGTTGACTTGTTGCTGTAATGATATCCTGCTGAAAAACTGCTATGGACATAGCATCTGGCCCTGTGTGCAGTGGGCCATACCTGTCATCTGTGAGGATCTGCACAGAATGACAAGATGTAAGCCGTCAGTGTTTGTTCTGTTCCTCCAAACATATATATATTATTCTGGCAAATAGCTGAAGGTGGAAGTAATGAAGTCATGATAGACACATGAGTCTCAGACCCAACCACCTTCAGAACAGTCATGCTAATGTGAAATGTATCATGCACAAACTTCATAGGTTTGTAATAGGCTTATCTATGATCTGTCCCTATATATCCCCCCCCCAGTGTTAGGCTGCGTCCATATGTGATATATGTATGTGTATATATATATATATATATATATATATATATATATATATATATATATATATATAAGTCTATATATATATATATATATATATATATATATATATATATATATATATATATATATATATATATATATATATATATATATATATGGGTCTACCTGAGACGGTCGACAGGCCATATGATCGACACTCATTTGGTCGACAGTTCATTTGGTCGACAAGCAGATTTGCCCCCTCCCAATGTTGTGCGACCCTGGGTTGATATATATATATATATATATATAACATGTTTATATATATGAACTATATATATATATATATATATATATATATATATATATATATATATATATATATATATATATATATATATATATATATATATATATATATATATATATATATATATATATATATGCGCACACCCATGCATTTCCCCTACTGTTAATGACTGTGCTGCATGATATGTTTGAGAACACATCACACATATCTGCAGCTTAGATGTCTTACTGGTAAGTTCATGTGGCTATGGTGTGCAGGGTCCTGGGTTGCACACTTGCAAGGTCTGATAATGTATTTGCTGCCCAGAACAAGGGCTGTTGGATACAAAGTGATTAAGGCACCTGTTAGCAGTTGTATGTGGGTGTGAAATGGACAGTTATGAATGGTGTGACATTTGTGTTGGGAACAGATTGCCCTTTTTGTGTTAAGGTGGGAATTTGATGTTAGGGAAGGATAGTAGGTATATATGGGGAGGTAGTTTGGTTCTTAAGACAGACAAGACAGCATACAGGGATGGGATATGACACGTGGTGGGTAAACACTTTGGACATGGAGGGGTGTTTGGAAATCGGAAGCCCATAAGCCCCCCAAATGGAAACAGTGGGACTGAGTTCCTCACCAATGGGCAGTCACCACTGCACCTTCACGGCCCTGAGAGTGGCTGTACTAGGGGCTGAGCTGGAGGGGCAGGCTGAACCTCTATTTGTGTCATGAGGGCCTCAAGGAGGTGTAGCAGATCCCACAATTCTCTGCAGAGCTCCCTATGCACCAGACCCTGGACCTGACTTCAGGTTACAGGATCCTGTCTTTGCGTGCTCCGGGGGGGGGGGACAAGCACCATCCCCTGAGGTGGTTCCACCTGAAGGTAGTGCAGGACCAGCAGATGACGAAGGTCCCGGGTTGAGTCCCAGATGTGCTGTGGCCTGGTGCCATGGCCAGATGAGGTTGGAGAGGTGGTTCTGCTGGGAACAGCCTTCCCAAACATGCTATTGTGTTGCAGTTTTAGAACATATGTGGGTAGTCCTGAGTTCCTAAGCACCTTATAGCTGGCTATAACCTTCTATAGCTAATTTCCATATGATCTCTCACACTCTGTAAATATTGTAAATAGCTTTTGACTTTGACTTTAACTGTATGAATTTGTTAAAATGTATCTGCACAATATTTTTCCATTATGGGCAATATTGTTCACACTTTGAATTATTTGATATATATTTGTAGTTGTACCCTATTTGTATTGGACTGCTATCTTTACTGCAATCTGTTTCATGGAGCTTTTCTCCCTGGGCCTCCAGGAAAATGGGCTCTCTGGGCCCAGTGGACTTCCCCGGTAATCAAACTGGAAATAAATAAATAAATAAATAGCAATAGTCAACACAATCCAGGATTAGTTATAACAGCATGCATACATATTCCCAGTAACCCAAAACACCAGATTTGGAACAGTTGCATAGCAAACAGAACACATGCATATATGGAACCACAATGAAAATGGCATGTAGGTTACATCATTAGCAACAGGCCACCAATGATAGTGTTTCAACATGGAACATGAATAGAAACACATTTCAATATTTGTTGCACAAGAGGGTATATGTCCCAGCAGTAGGTTTGGTGTAAACATACCCATTGATGTGTGTGTTAAGATTATTTTTTCAGATATGGTGGGGGAGGGATGTCAATTAACAGCTATTATATCCTTGCAGAATGAGGTCCTCAGACCTTTTTCTTATGTCTTCAAGGTACCATGTCAAGAGAGTGACTCACTGCATTCACTCCACAGGAGAATAACATACTCATCAACATTAAGGTGCATCACCATGGAACCCTCTTTGGGCATACAGACTATGATCTGCAGGAGAGGACTGCCCTGTGGAATGAGCTTGTCCACAGAGTAAATGATGTTGGCCTGCATAACCGCAGTTATGAGCAGGTACGACATTGTTGCACTGACCTCATTCACCACGCCCGTCATTGTGCTGCTGCAGTTAGGAGGGACCAGCTAGCCACAGGTGGGGTTCATGGCATCTAGCCCCCACTGAAACATGTTGAGAAGCTCCTCACCAGCCTTGCGGCACCTACCCACCATCCAAGTCAAGAACATGAAGATAACATTGTGGAGGTGGGTGCTACTCACACAATGGACAAGGAGCATGCAGGTAAGGCCCCAGGGCACATTAGTAGACCACTGTTGCTTATCCATCTTCATCTGTAAAGTATCTTCATGCATATGTTAGATAACAGTCTGTCGCTGCAGTGTAGTAATGAACAGATGTGCATAATATGTAGTATTGTGGGTTTGTATTGTTGATGTACTGAAATGTTGTTTCCATCCTGTACCAATGCCACAGGTGTGGCTACTGACATCACATCTCTCACACAACTATGTAAGTCCCTCTGATATACCGTTGGGGCAGCACCCTATAGCTGGTGAGTATGGAGGTCTTTTGTTCAGGTTTGTCAATACAAAGGCCATGTTATGGCCATGGTATTTGCCATGCACAAATTTAACACACTTACCCATAATGCATGCTATACATGTTCGCTTATTGTTGCTGTTAACTGCACTGCATCTCAGTGGTCACCATGGTGGCATATCTGAAGGGTATGTAAGAGTCCTGCAGTATAGCTAACAACCTGTCAGTGCAAGATGTGTGGACAGGGATAAACATAATAGGTTCATAGGTTCATAGGTTGGTACTAGGCTATTGGCCCTAGGGCCTATACAAGCCTAGCCATAATGATTCCCTGGCTATTTCTTCCCACAATATTTACTTCCCTGGGTAATAATAATATGGGACAAATAATAATGATGGGACAAATGGCCTACTGTAGGGACATGTCTGAAACATTACCCTTATACAATGGCTACAACAGTGTATATACCAGTATTACAATGGCAACTGTTACAGATCTACACAACGGCATATCACAATACCACATTCCACAGTTTCTACAACCTGTAATGTGATCCTAACATGAGCAATGAATGTGTATGATAGAATCCTATGTTAGGACCACAAATATGGGGAATACATACCTTAGCAAACACTGAAAGCATATGTGTGCACACACTCCAAATAACATATTGTGGAAGCAGTAACCACCAAGCCAAAGTTCTCAAAAGGATGGAAGGATAAAAATAATCCAAATCTAGCTATCCTGCAGTCCAAACATGAATTTTATTGAGCGCTTTCTTCTCTGTAATACCAAGACTTCATCAGAATAAATAACACACCAAAAAGCTCTTGCTTAAATATGCAAACAAATTAATCACTTAATTAATCAATTAAATAATCAGAAAATCATTAAAAAATAGTCACTATATATATATATATATATATATATATATATATATATATATATATATATATATATATACACATACAAATTCATCTAATCAGTGCAAGGATAGTTAATTGTAATAGACAGGGAAATGACAATGCTAATAATTACAACAATTCTTTTCGTTATACCTCAGCACCTCAGGGTACCTTGGAACCACCCTAGGGGACAGCAATGGGGGAGGTACAGGAATCAATTACTGATATTGAGTGTTTTGTTAAAAAAAGAGCAGGTAATGATTTTAATGGAAGTATTAGGGTGTCAAATAAAGGGACAACAGTAAGTCTCCAAGGATTTAATATCTTCAATTACACTCATTTGAAGATTAACAAGGTACATTTTTCCCTCTTCAACAAGAGCCTTAAATTTATATCTAGTTCCATTATAAGTTTACCAGAAACAATGACGGAAATTATGTTATATTCAAGGAAACTATGGTTGCACTTTATGTTTCAGAATAAGACTAGGAATCTAAGTGAGATGAAAAATAGAAGTGAATTATTTAAACTTAAGAGTATATTAAACCCTCCTGCCATTCCCATTGTTGCTACATACGCAAATTTATGTTTGAAGGATACACATTCAGTTTTAACTTCATATAAGATAAAATATTTTAATCTTAATAGACAGGAGATGGCACTACTAAAAGAAGTTAGATTAGATGACTCAGTTAGAGTAATGAAACCCGATAAAGGGGGTGGGATGGTATTGGTGAAGAATACAGATTATAGTGCGAAAATGATGGACATTTTTTATGACACTTCTAAGTATATGAAAGCTTCGTATAATGAGGTCAAGATTGCCCACCGGAAGGTTCAACTTTTCTTGGAAGACTCTCTTCTTCAGGGAATTATTTCAAAAGACTTATTTCATTTTCTTATAACTGATCACTCCACCATCCCACAAGCTTTTGGAATACCGAAGGTCCACAAGGACATATTAGATCCTCCTTATAGAGTTATTATTACATCTAAAGGTAGTTCTACTTATCATTTGGGTGTTTTTATAGATAAACTCTTTAAACCTATTGTGCTTAAGATTAATTATATTTTAAAAGATTCTTGGGACTATTTCTCAAGTTAGGAACAGAATTATTTTCTTCAGAAGTGTCATTCACCACAATGGACATGGTGAACCTTTTTACAAGTATTCCTCACAAGGAAGGGCTTAAACTATTCTTAGAGGCTATGTTGGATTTAACAGACATGAATAGCACTATGATTAATTTCACACTTAGTGTTATGGATATGATTTTAGATGATCATTTTTTCATGTTTGAAGGGAGCTATTTTAAGCCGATAAAGAGTGTAGCATTGGGGACCAGATGCACCCCCATATATGCAAACATGGTTATGTATACATGGGAATGTAGACACATATTTTCATCCAATTATAAGGATAGATGGACTTTGTACCTTCGCTTTTTAGATACTATTTTTATTCTTTGGAAAGAACCTATATCTGTTTTTAAGGATTTTGCTGTTTATTTAAATTTACTTCCTTCATTTTTGACCTTTACCAGTCAAAGTTCTACTACAAGCATTGATTTCTTGGATGTGAGGTTAAGTAAAGACACATTTAAAGGGAAGTTTTGTTCAACTATTTTTAGAAAGGATACATTTTCTAACATGTATTTGAATTTTAATAGTCGGCACCCTTTTAAAACAAGAAAGAATATTTTAAAAGGACAATTAGTGAGAGCCACAAGAATGTGTTCAGATTGGAACCTTTTGAGGAATGAAGTTTTATTTATCATTAATTTATTTCTAGAGAGAGCTTACCCCAGAGATTTTATCTGTAGGGTCAGTAAATAGGTAGTACTAGCATGGGGCACGGAATTTAAACCTCTTCCTAGGTGCAGGAAAAATTAATGTTGGGACTGAAAATGTTTCTTTAATAGAAGAATTTAGCAGCAGTATGGTGGTACCATTTAATGAAGGCTCAAAAGAGGTTAAAGAAATAATTAAAAAATACTGGATTATTTTTAGGAGTAACCTTGAATTTATAAATTTTTTTGGGGAGGAGCCAAAATTTGTGAATAAAATGGGTAAAACTTTGAAGTACTTGTTTGAACATAATACTATACTTCCTAACCCATTTGAAAAAGGGACTAGAAAATGTGGCTGTTGTTCATACTGTAAATACATCTTAGAAGAAAAAAAAGTATAAGTTTACCCAATAGGGTTAAATTAGTGTTTTTTAAACCAAGAAATTGTACAACGAGGGGTTTGATTTACTTAGCTGTGTATGATTCATGTAAATATTTCTATGTAGGTAAAACAGAGAGACAGCTTAGTAAACGTATTTATGAACATGTTTATGCAATTGCACATAAAAATGCCTTATACAGACATTCAATTAAATGTGTTGAGTTTAAAAGGTTTAGATTTGTCATTTTAGAAGTAGTGCATAAATCTCCAAGAGGGGGTTGGTGGGAGCTGAATATTGAGTTGAGTGAACTAAAATGCTAATTTTTGCTTAATTCTTTTCAAGTTCCTGTTCTAAATGAAACTTTGTCATTAGCACCAGTTTTAAAATCGAAGGCACTGATTAGATGAATTTGAATATAAAGTGACAGTTTTTTAAGGATGTTCTGATTATTTAATCGATTAAGTGATTAATTTGTTTGTATATTTAAGCAAGAGATTTTTGGTGTGTTATTTATTCTGATGAAGTCTCGGCATTATCGAGATGAAAGTGCTCAATAAAATTTGTGTTTGGACTGCAGGACAGCTGGATTTGGATTATTTTTCTCCTTCCATCCTTTGGGAACTTTGGCTTGGTGGTTGCTACTCATCCTGTTGTATTTAAGTAGTTGTTGGTTCAAGGTTGAACTGTTTTGCCTTGTGGTTACTAATATTGTGTAAGCAACTTTTGAGGTATTGCAGCATTCACTAATCTTGCGTATGCACCTTCCATCAAGTACGGGTCCTCAGTGTCACATCAAGTAATGGTCTGCTGTCCAAGAAGTATTTCCATGAAATTTGCCCACTCACCTGCAACAGAAGCAGCTGTGGCTTGCACGCATCTTACAAAACATGGAATGGATATCATATTCAAAAGGTAGCACTCAGGAGTGTGAGACATAGCCTTACCTTGACATTGCATATACCATGGCAAACAGTGCAGACAAGCATGTATGTAAAGATGAAGTATGAGACACCATTAATGTAGAAAATAAACAGATGCCCATCCAAGACAGAACACAAGACATGTTGCAAACTGGTCACAGAGGCTGTTCAGAAACATGCAGCAACACTGAGGGACTTGTAGGAATGTCTAGCAAGTACTGCCTGTGCAATATCTGTGTCGACAATTACCTGGACTCTGCATAAGTGTGGCCTATGCTTAGGGTAATCAGATGGAAGAGTTGTTCCACAGGAGACATCATCCAGGGTTCTCTACAGGTAGCATATGCGTAACTTCAAGTCTCCCAAAGGCATGTGTTGCAATGTGTAATGGTGTACTGAGACCAAGGCTGAAACTTACAGACAGTATTAATAAAGATACATGTGCTGCACAAGCAACACCTCACTCCACCTCAGGCCCACCATCCCCATCTGTACCTTGCTGGTGCCAGTGTACACCTTTAGGTTTGATGTTCATTAGCAGGAACTAGGCCAGTAGACATGGTGTTCTGAATTTGGGACACTGCAAAATGACAGTCATGTGTGGCCCATAGTTGTCAAGCATCTGCAAAAAGGCTGAGGATGGGGAGGGGCGTCATCCTGAAACACAACAGTGAACTGAAGCATAGATCCAAAACTCACTAAGAATGGGTGTATCTGAACACAGTAAAGGTCATGCATTGTGCCAGACATAACTCTGACTCCACAGCAATAGTGAAGGCACTGTGTGACCTCCAAGGGCTGTGCACATGAACTGACCTTGCAATCTGGCAGAGTTGGGGGACATTTGTAGGGTGGAGTGACCAAATAATGCCCAGTGAAGATGGTCCATGCTAGTATGCACCTTCCTGGAATAGTAACTGCTGTAGTTCACTTAACAGGTGCTGCAACAAACCATCATGTTAAGGGTGTGCACATTTATGCAACCCACATATTGTATGCATCCCAATCAACATCTGCATAACTAACACATTTGTTTGATACTGCATGTGATTGCACAGGTCATATGTCACATATCAGGTGTGTGTAATGTTAACATATGCAGTATTGTGGCCCCATGGCATATCAGGGAAGAGGGTGGCATGTCAATAAGGGTGTGTACACTCCTCATAGCCACAGTAAGCTTTGATTGTTGTCAGTATAATTGGATTTTATTGCTCATACATGCACTGCTGATGATGAGATCTGCAAATCGGATGTCAGGCATTCACTATTGACATATGTCCTCATATCAACCCACGTATGTGTCAGACAAACACATAGGGGCTTTCAGCAACTGAGCAAACATAACTGCCACACATATACACATCCAGCAATGGTGTGTACACTTGTGAGGTATGGTGCACAGTACATGACAGGGTGCTGAACAGGTGCACAGCAATACTGTATACATGGGTGCAGTGTGTTCCAGTGGAAGGGGCATCACCTACTAACACAACTCATGCATCACAGAGATGTATAATGTTGGTAACAGGGATTGAGTATAGCTGCAGTGCATGCTGAGTGCCATATGTCATGCATGTTGACAGTTGGGTAAAGAGAGGTCTGTGTAATATCTTTGTGCCACCTCACCTGTACGTTTGTGTGTGTGTGTGTGTGTGTGTGTGTGTGTGTGTGTGTGTGTGTGTGTGTCTGTGTGTGTGTGTGTGTGTGTGTGTGTGTGTGTGTGTGTGTGTGTGTGTGTGTGTGTGTGTGTGTGTACGTGTGTGTAGAAGTAAGCAATGATGTACAGGACCTAAAGTTCATTTACTGTTTTCCCCTCACAGATGGCAAGGTGGGACAGGGTTCCTCCTGCAGGTGAACTGATGTTAGTGTCCATACAGACTCTGACAATGATGATAGGTATGGTGAGGCACAGGCGGGGTTGTTAGGGGCTGAAGCTGTGCCATCAGTTGACATCCCACTGTTTTCTGCCCCATCCCCACACACAGTCACATTGCCTATACATACCCCATCACCAGTGGCCATAGATGAGGGACAGTTGCCTGGTGGTGGCATGGGACAGGACATTGTGGAGACTATGGCATGTGTGTCTGTACACAGCAGCCATAGCCGGATGACTGGTGAGGTACCACACAGGCAAATGTATAGAGGTGCTCATAGGAGGGCTGCTGGCCATCATGTCCCTGGCAGAAGTGCCACAGGAGGTGTCAGCAGATGCATGTTTTGGGCCATCATGGAGGCACAGGCACATATGGAACATTATACCAGACAGGGTCTGAGGCTCCAGAGGGCTACTCATTCTGCTGTTATTGATAACATATGTGATCTCACAGGTGACCACTGTTATTTTGCAGAGGTCCTGGATAGATGGTTTGGTGAGATGGTGGGAATCCTTGACCATGCAATGTCTATGTTAGAGCATATGTTGGGAGTAGGGTGACAACCACGTGGACTTAGGTCAGCAACACCAACAGTTGGAGGTCTGCATGGATGTGCACCAAGTCAGAGCTGCTCCCATAGTGGCAGTACCAGCACCAGCACTGCAGGGGGGTTTCTGTCCACACACAACACAGCAGGCCACATGCATGTGGCCCTGGCTGGTCTCAACAGGGACCTGGATCCAGCAGTCATTTGTCATCATCAGGGGAGAGTACCATATTGGGCCTTGTACCCGGTAGTGTCCGTGGAACCCCTGGAAGGCACAGTTCTCATGTCTGTGGCCAGAGACAGTGAACTGCACACCCTGCCATGTATGGTATACAGCCACATAGCTGAACTGTGTGCACACACACACACACACACACACACACACACACACACACACACACACACACACACACACACACACACACACACACACAAACACACACATCACCAACATAGCTAGGGCACCTCCATATCTACATACACCACATTTGCAGAGGCCAATTAATAATGAAAACCCCTAACACACACACATGATTGTTGCCAAACAACCAAGACAATATCCCTACACAATTTAATGAATTCTTTACAGAAACAGTACAAAATCTAGCTAATACCCAAAAAAACAATGGCACTCCAATACAATCATCCATTACAACCGATAGTAATACAAAAAATAACACCTCTAGCTTTTCCCTGCAGCCAGTGTCCACTAAAATGATTTCAAACCTCCTTAAGAAGCTAAAACCAACCACACTAGCAGCCGATAAACTTCCTGCAGATTTCCTTCAAATATCAGCAGATGCCATATCATATCCAGTGTCAATTATCATAAATAGGTCAATTTCAGAACACAAAGTACCTTCCCTCTGGAAAACATCCCACATTGTTCCTCTGCACAAAGGAGGAAACTCCTTAGAGCTGGCCAACTATCGCCCTATAGCCATACTATCACCCTTATCAAAACTTTTAGAAAGAGTTGTTCACTTGCAACTAATGCAGTATCTCCAACAAAACCAACTACTATCCAATTCCCAACATGACCTTAGACCCTCCCATAGTATGACCACCACTCTTCTATCTTACACCAATACAGTCAACCACTACAGAAACAAAGGTCTTTTTGTATCATCCATTTTCCTGGACTTAGCAAAAGCCTTTGACATGGTTAATCACAATATGCTCCTCAATGCTCTATCTAGTCTAAACATATGCTCCTCCACTATACTATGGTTCACCAGCTACCTATCAGAACGCCAACAAGCAGTCTTCTGGCAAGAAAAGCTGTCCCCCTCTTACCAGTATCCATAGGAGTCCGTCAAGGATCAATCCTTGGCCCACTGTTGTTCTCTCTTTTCACTAATGACATCTCCTATTCCCTGCCCATTGCCTCAGTAGCACAATATGCTGATGACACCACCATAATATGTGCCCCCAGCATAATGGAACTACATACCCTTACCCAAAATAACTTTACTCTAGCTGAAACCTGGTTTTCTAACATACAACTACTTCTCAATCCCAAGAAAACAAAACTAATCCTATTTACCCCTGGCAGATCATCTAACTTAAACTATAGCCTCATCATAAACTCCAAAAATAATATTCAAATCACAACAACCAACCACACAAAACTATTAGGAGTAGAGATTGATAATCACCTGAAATTTGATATCCACATAGCACAAAACATCAAAAAGGTGAACAGAAAATTAGGACTCCTCTATAGAAACAAAAGGTTCATGACTAAACAGACCAAAGCCACTATTGCAAGAACCCACCTCCTCTCCATCCTTCTTTATGCCTCCCCTATCCTAACTAATCTTCACCTTACCGAACTTCGCAAAATGGAATCGTGTTACAACAAGATTGCTAAGTTTGCTACAGACTCCACAAATAGGTCCCATCATTGTCATTCCCTAATGTAACTCAAGTGGCTGGAGCTTCCTCAGCTACTATGACTTAATCAAGCCACAGTAGCACATAAACTCTACTACTACCCTGAGAAAACACCTGCATTCCAGCTGCTAATTTAGCCCCACAACACCACTAGAGTCCAAAGATCAAGCAGCCAAAACCTCATTCATGTAATTAGACATAAAAATGAAGCAGGAAAATCTCTCTTTGCCTGCACAATAGCCCAAAACTGGAACTCACTCCCAAGCCATATAACTACCACTACTTCTAGTACCCAATTCAAACACCTCCTGAAATCCCACTATTCACACAATTGGCTCTGATCTTGCTACTCCCCAGGGTAAACAATAAATATGCACAGTTGCAAGGATTCTGCTACTTTCTAACATTTTCCTTACATAGCCCTGCTAATATCCTTGCTTATTCATCCAAACTCAGCATCAGAACAATAGGATAAAACATACTAACACCTGTACACTACGCTATTAAAATCTGTACCTGATAAAGGCTATAATCTGTATCTGAGAAAGGTATAAACCTTATCAGAGCTCTTCATATGCTCATCTTGGTCTTACTTCAATACCTATACTTTTGATGTGTGGGTGTGAGGATATATATATGTCTCTACAAATGTAAATGTATAAATGTATTGTAAATGAGAATGTATATAAAAAAAAAAAAAAAAACTTTTTAATTTTCTACTAATTGTTTGTTCTACTAGATGCACCATATGCTGTGTAAATTTTCATTTTTGTACTACTTTAAATAATGTAATACCTAAATTTGTTCTTAAGAATTGCTTAGAACTGTATAAATGCTAATAGAGAAATATGGAGCTTTTCTCCCTGGGCCTCCACTGAAAATGGACCTGTGTCCAGTCGACCCTCCCAGTTAACAAATGTAAAATAAAATAAATAAATAAATAAATAAAATAATGTAAAATTAAACGGCTCAGCCTAGGTCTCTGGCAAACCCACAAAACACCATGTGCATATGATGATACCTGTGCCACATCCCTGTCATCCATATCATCAATGCAGGGACAGGATAATATGGTTCTGATGCAGAGGGTGAATGTACTAAGGTGTAGCAATGCAATACCGTGTAACATGTTTTCAGCAGGAAAGTTTAATGCTTACATGTCAGGATGTGTAGCTGTCCAGCCATGATTCATTATAGCTGTTATTAACACTGACTGATAGTGGTCTCCATAATGTATTCAGTTTATGTTGTAGGTGTCTATGTGTCAGCAGGATGTTGGTTTGCTGTTGTTTCCTACAAGGGGTATGACACAGTGGTGACACATTGACTGTGTCATATCCTGGGTACAGCTGAGCACAGTTAACATGTCTGTATAACAGTTACTGCATGTACCACCTATCGGTCTGAGGGGTGTATACAGGTGAGTGTATGGTGGCTGATGTCAGCAGTCCTTCTACAATGGACAATGATAAGTGTACTGAGTGGTCACACACCACATGTTTGTGTATAACACACACACACACACACACACACACACACACACACACACACACACACACACACACACACACACACACACACACACACAAAGAGGCTTTGGTGTTGATGCAATACACAGAGAATACTTTACTTATGGATGTACTTAATTTTGCAGTGAACCCATTTTAGCCTATTTAATTCCACCAAGACAAAAACAGAAAAAAAAATCACATCAGTAAATAATCAGTCTGCTAATTCAATGTCATTGATGATGATACTGGCAGGGTATATGTCCCCTTCCCCAGTGTAGTGTAATCCCGACATTGGTAAACACAGGTGTGCTGGTGTGGGTGGCACAGCCCTACACTTTGGAGGGTGTGGGTGGCATAAAACCACACATAATATGATTGACAACTACTTAACCTGCTAACATAAACTGTACAGTATTACAGCAAACTAAGCAGGGAGATACACACAATAATAACCCCAATGAGGGTGGCTGTGTCCACATCGACAACCAACTATATATACCAACTCCAGTATCGCTGTACAGCTATACAGTGGGGAAGAGGGCATTTGCACATCTATTACTACTAGTTTTGTTGGAATTAATTTCCATGACATGATTCCTTTGAAATGTTACCATTTACCAGTCATTTCTCAAACAGATGACCTCCTGGAACATGTATTTTCTGCAAACTGAAGTAGATCCCTTCACATACAGACACACTTACTTAGCAACATTGAGAGTAGAACCCCTACCTAGGTACTTATTGCTACTAATGTGCTTGGCCTTAATTGCACGTCACAGTTTTTAGGATGAAGTGTGTCCTGAGCCTCTTGTTAAGCGAGGAACATCACCAGGCCTTGTACAGTATGGTAATGGGGGATGTACTGAGTGTTAATGAACAATACATAGTATGGCATATTATCATAAACACATTGGCAAACACATAACAGTCATAGGCACATCTGAGAGACCTGGGTTTATCAGTCCTTACGGATGTGTCAGTGAGTCCATTCTTTTACAGATAGTTTGCACACAGCACATGCATCATTGGGCTAGATAGTGTACTCAGTTACCTGTATGGTTGATGGTGACAGTGGTCCTCATACAGTGGACCTTGGGACATGTACTGGGGTACCATGGTGTAAAGACAGTATACCAATCACCCACATCCCATATTAGATATTTTATTCACTGAAACCCATGATAATACTCTGACATACCCACAATCATACATTGACCAGGACTGCAATACAACCCCTTGTCTATCTCATCAGTGCTACTACAGGGATATGCATTTATTGCAAATGCCACAGGGATAGTCGGGTGATGGTTTGTCATGGCTCTCCTAATGTTAGCAACATCACTATGCCTTATACTGTATGGCCAGGTGTACTGTATTTGGAGAATGTGGCCTCAGAATGCTGTATCCTACAAATATACACACTTGCACACATACACACACTTGCCAGGACTCAGAGGGTAACCCATGTTTATCTACCCATTTGTACAACAGTGTTATGCTGGTACTGCAAGCTCCAGGTCACCCATAGGGTGAAGAGTGTAACAAGGTAAATTTAATGTCCATTACAGCAGCAGCCATTACTAACTATGGCAATGGGGGGTGTAGTGTGTGAGAAGGTCCTCAGGGTATTATCAACTGCAGAAACCACAGCAAACTGGAACAGACAAAAAAGCAACCAGCCAGCAAAATCCACAGATTTATTACAGAATAAAACTCTGACGTCTCGGCTCTTCCCAAAGCCTTCAAGGAGTAAAATACATACAAAAAGACTTGCGTCTTATACTTTTGTACAAACAATTTGTCAATTATTTAATTAAAAAAATCAGATCAAATACTTCCAATTAAACTCTTCATTAAGACCACCTGGATATAATGTATTAAATTTAAGAATAAATAAAGACTCTTTAGTCAACAATCTGCTATTTAAAACATTTTCATTAAATTTTGAAATTTGAACTTTTTCTAAAACTGTACCTTTTAACCCCCCACTATCACTATTATGAAAATGTTCAAAGTGGGTTGCAATAGAGCTCTCCTGTTTCTTATTTTTTATATCCCTAACGTGTTCCAGCAGTCTAATTTTAAACGCTCTTTTCGTTTGTCCAATATAATATAAATCACAAGGACATTTAAGCGCATATATCACTGACTCTGTACTGCATGTAAAAGTATTACTAGTATTAAATGGAATTTTATTAATAAAATCAAATTTTTGCACTATAAACTTACATGCTTTACATCTATTACATCCCAAGGTTCCGACACAAAATATATTTACATCCATCTTCACCTCTGGGATACTAAATCTACCTTTAACAATAAAATTCTGTATATTCCTACCTCTTTTATATGAAAAAGCTAACTTGCTTTTTAACCATAACATTGCATTTTTTAAGGAACATAAATAGTTCCAAAAGTACCTCACCATTTCCGAGATTCTGGGACTGTGCCATCCATAAGTAGAGACAAAATATATAGTCTCTAAGGATTTATTACCAATGTCCCTACATACAACTGTATCTGAAAAATGTTTAATGTTATTACCATTAATAAAGGAACATAATTTTTTCCAACTGTGTTCCATTAAAACTTTTTCATATCCTCTTTTTCTAAACATTTCTACTGTAATTCTCATTTCTTTCCGTAAATCTTCCATATTATTACATAACCTGAGTGTTCTAAGCATTTCACCATAAGGGAGAGCTTCTAAGGTATGTGCAGGATGACAACTATCTCTGTGTACATAATTAGTGCCCTCTTCAAATTTTCTATGTACCTTAGTCTGTAAGCTCACTCCATCCTTAATATTTAATTCTACATCCAAAAAAGTTATATTCTTACCCATCTGAAAACCATCAAATTGAAGATGGAACCTATTATTGTTCAAAGATTGAACAAATTCCTCCACTGATTCCAAACCCCCATGTACAATAAAAATCAAATCATCTATATAACGAAAGTATTTGATAACATATTTTCTAAAAAATGGATTATTATAAATATATTCCACCTCAAAGAGTCCCATACTGAGATTAGCATACATGGGGGCAAATGCAGCCCCCATGGCCGTACCCTGTTTCTGTCTGTACAAAATGTTATTAAATTCAAAAAAATTATTAGTAAGGCAGAAATAGATTAATTCTATAACATATTCTGTAACTGGAGAAACTCCCAGAAAAAATCGTACTGCCTCTAAACCAAAAGAATGACTAATATTTGTATACAGACTTTTTACATCTATTGTAAAAAAATATATATTGTTATTCCAGGTAACATCATTAATTTTATGCAAAAAATCAAATACATCTCTAACATAAGATGGAAGTGTGAAAACTACTGGACAGAGATGATGATGTAAGAAAACCCCAAGAGCATGTGTAAAATACTCACATCCCGCCACAATAGGCCTGCCCGGTGGTTTATTTAAATCTTTATGCACCTTTGGAAGGCAGTAAAAATGTGCCATAGTAGCTTTCTCTTTTACACTAAATTTATTTCTTATATCCAAATCTGAAAAATATCCTAACCTATTACCCTTAGATAATAGTTCATTATATTCTTCAAGGGCAGAAGTATACCGTGACAAACATGTGACTTCATACGTTTTACAATCATCTAAATGTTCCATACACATACCCAAGTACTGAGAAAAATGCATAATAACTAATTTGTTACCTTTGTCAGAAGGTTTAAATATTATCTCATCCATCTTACTTAAAGAGACAAGAGCTTGCCATTCCCTTTTAGTTAAATTATATACATGGGACTCTTGCATTTTTTTGAAATCCTTAAAATTTTCTTGTAATGCAAAATTCAACACATTAGTAAATTGTATTACTTCCTCATTAAGATAAGGAGGCATACATTCACTTTTGCCCTTAATACTATCAGTATCAAGATTATAATAAGCATTCAAGGAAGATTCTGAATTACAAGTAACATAACTATCATCCGAATCAGTAGTATTGTCCAAATTATTGTCAATAGTAGTATTATTAAAGGTAGAGTTACTAAAAAAATATTTCAAATGTAACTTTCTAGAAAGTCTAAATATATCACATTTGATTTCATAAAGACGTGGAACTACCGTAGGGACAAATTTCAACCCACGATTTAACACTACATACTCAAAATCCGTAAAGACATGCCCTGAAAGATTAATAATATAATTATTAGCTAGAGGTATAGTTTGTTCTTCTACCTCGTTTGTAGTCTCTTGGCTTTTAGGATGAAGTGTGTCCTGAGCCTCTTGTTAAGCGAGGAACATCACCAGGCCTTGTACAGTATGGTAATGGGGGATGTACTGAGTGTTAATGAACAATACATAGTATGGCATATTATCATAAACACATTGGCAAACACATAACAGTCATAGGCACATCTGAGAGACCTGGGTTTATCAGTCCTTACGGATGTGTCAGTGAGTCCATTCTTTTACAGATAGTTTGCACACAGCACATGCATCATTGGGCTAGATAGTGTACTCAGTTACCTGTATGGTTGATGGTGACAGTGGTCCTCATACAGTGGACCTTGGGACATGTACTGGGGGTACCATGGTGTAAAGACAGTATACCAATCACCCACATCCCATATTAGATATTTTATTCACTGAAACCCATGATAATACTCTGACATACCCACAATCATTCATTGACCAGGACTGCAATACAACCCCTTGTCTATCTCATCAGTGCTACTACAGGGATATGCATTTATTGCAAATGCCACAGGGATAGTCGGGTGATGGTTTGTCATGGCTCTCCTAATGTTAGCAACATCACTATGCCTTATACTGTATGGCCAGGTGTACTGTATTTGGAGAATGTGGCCTCAGAATGCTGTATCCTACAAATATACACACTTGCACACATACACACACTTGCCAGGACTCAGAGGGTAACCCATGTTTATCTACCCATTTGTACAACAGTGTTATGCTGGTACTGCAAGCTCCAGGTCACCCATAGGGTGAAGAGTGTAACAAGGTAAATTTAATGTCCATTACAGCAGCAGCCATTACTAACTATGGCAATGGGGGGTGTAGTGTGTGAGAAGGTCCTCAGGGTATTATCAACTGCAGGTTTAAAAACACACAGACATTGCTATTCTCAGCAATGCAGACTGACACATTTGTCAGTACTGCGGTGCATAGGTGCAGGTGTTCCTAGGTGTGTACCAGGATATTGTCCATGGAGAGATGAGAAGAGTAGGGGATGTGGGTACAGTGGTATCATGCCACCTGACATTTGTCAGCAGACTATCTATCAACTGATGCCACATGAGTGATTCTCAGGGTGACAGTTAAATGCAACATCCAGTCATCTGGTTGTCACTTGCAGAGGGCCAGTGGGATGCTCCAATTGACATGCATGCAACATATATTACATAACATGGCCAGTGTCTGGGTTGGAGACCTGTACCCAAGCATGTTCTGTTGACTGTGGTAGTCTAGTTGAGGTATCCATGGCATGTGGTGTATACACGATGGGGTTTCCTAACTGTGGCATTCATAACACAGCTGGGCAGGCATGTCAGTGTCAGTCAAGCATAGATTGCCTGTGAGCAGCCAAGATGGATACCTGACATCTGCACATCTGTACAGAGGAATGACAGAAATCAGCTAGCCAACAGGTTATACATTAGGATTAATGTTTTGACCGATAGACGTCTGACACTGATAGGTCTGCCATTACTACATGACAGCAGCCCTGAATAACATGTACTATACACATAGTAGTCTACAGTTAATATCCACATATCAGATCAATATCCAGTAGCAAGTATTTAATAACACACAGCTCACACAGCAAAAACATGATAGTCAGTGCTCAGAGTCCAGCTTTGCATCCAGGGGTGTATGGTTCCAGTACTACAATCTGCAATCTATTCTTACATATGCCCATAACATGTACTGGAGTCATACCTCAGTACCAATAGTCACAACCTCTTAGTGCAAGGGGATGCCATGTAAGTACTGCAGGTATAAATGTGGAATGTTTCTACAGTAACAGGGGTTGTGTTAACAGACATGTTGTGTGGGTAATCACTTCTGATACTGACATGTATATCATCAGTTACTGACAGACATCATAAGATCATCATAGTGAAGTACCACACAAATCACAGTAATTATCCTGTGGAATACAGCAGAGATATGACCAATAAACGTGGGCAGTCTGACAAAATCTGTTCAGTGCAGAGGTATACACAGAACTCCTTAGTGCAAGACATGTGGACCAAGCTTGACAAAGTGGATGTTTACAGTCACTTAAATGGGGATATCACAAAAATACTGACATAGATAAGCCCACACAGTTGATGCATTCACACACTCCTGTCTGTCCTAAGACATTAACCGGAGGAGCAGAGGTCCCAGTCCCACATACTTCATACTAGTTAGTGACATACATCTTTACACCATTCCACTGCTTTTTCAGAAATACACAACGGTTATGGTGGCCAGGCAACATTTCATCTGAAAATTATCTGGACATAACATCACAATAGGTAAATACAGTGAGATGCTAGGCATGTCACAAAGCACTGTGTAAACTACAGGCAGACTGCCATAACACTGACTCAAGTTTCCTATGGGGGAATACGCATGTACTTGCAAGTATAGCAGGCACTACAGGCATGTAACAGCACAGAGTAACAGACAACAGTGTGAAAGTGCATATCCACAACCAATCTGAACACAGTCATAGTCACATTATGGTAAGCCTAAGTAATATTACAGTATATGTACTGTGTGAACAAAATCACACTCATATGAGCCACTCACACAGTAACCCTACATATACTGGCCAATACATAATGTAGTCTAATTCCTGACTGTTGTATGGGACATGTGTCAGTCTGGCCCTACAAACATGTACACTGATAGGGTGCCATAAACTGGAGCAGCATGCAACATCAGATAGAACAGGACCAAGAACAATGACATCTACCACAGTCTGTACACAGGCCAAGTAACATATTCACAATACACATTCTGTCAACAATCACCATATGTACACAGACCTCACTACTGTACACACTACAACAGAATGTCAAGGTTTTGTCCTCAAATATAAGGCCTACTATACATAACATGTCTAGGAGTCTGATATCTCACTGGCTTGTTATCAGGTATGATGTCAGTAAATAATGATGTACTGTACATATGCACCTCTTACTTCATGACATATGGACAAAGGGTGACAGACATGGGGGACAGAGGCACAAACACAGGGACAATATTGACATATTGCTGTGATAATCTGAGAAATTTTCTGGTGTAACAGGATTTGTTGGGACATATCTCTTCTAATGGGTGATATGAAGTCAGTAACTCACATGGATGTCACCATGTACTGACTGCAATGATCAGAGTATGCTAATGCATATATAAAGATAGGAAATGTGTGAGTAGCACAACACATGTAAGACTCCAAATTCTGGACAGTCTGCAAATACCCCTACAGGTGAGAGTTCCCTCAACCACATAACACTGTCATGCCAGACTTTAAATCATGTAGAACAGACATATCCACACAAACCCTGTTAAACCAACATTACTTCAAATGAAGAACAGCAATACTTATATTCTGCCCCCATGTCTGGAACATCCCCCTCCTGTCTCCAGTGGAGGTATTTCCAGCTGCCTTCTCTGATGCTGTTTGTCAAACACACACATGAAGTCCTGCTCACAGTGAAGGAAAAGGGCCAACACCCACATGAAATGTTTAGTTATAGGAGTGTGTTTCCATGCAATTGGCTATAAGAATGATACCACAGCTGTTCCACATGCAATTAACAAGTGGGGGACTGCAATTCATGCACAGGCCATCAGCTGATCATGAGCATTTGTTGCAAAACTCAAGCTGCTGCCTATGCAAAACAGATGTACTTTTTCACATCCACCAGAGATGGAGAGAGAGAGAGAGAGAGAGAGAAAATAAGAACAAAAGGGTGTAAGAGAGTAAGAACCAAGCATGTTTGTGTATGACCCATGGTGGAGAGTGGTATCTGGGTATTATAACAGTTGCCTGTATTGTTTAATAATCCATGTTGTCACATAGTAATTGCACATGGCTGTACACATTTATGGCTGAGGATGGTCTACAACAACCTCTACAGTGTTTGAAAACTGTTAGCCTTGTAATGTGAGCAATGGGACATATAGGTCCTCAATACAATGATGTAGCAAAACCCACACTGCAATGACTCCTGTCAGTATACACTCACCCCGACACCCACACAGGATACTGATGACACATGCACAAACACACACTTGCCAGTACTGAGTTTTAAACTCCTACCTGACTATGTATTGTTATTACAGTGTTTTGCAGTTATTGCACATGCCATGGAGTTTACATGTTGGAGAGCTATCCAAAGGTACCTTTGAAGATGAGTGACATCAGAAGGGATAAGGGAAGTGTAGTACATGTGAATGTCCACAAAAGCAGGTGTCAATGGAGACACACACACACACACACACACACACACACACACACACACACACACACACACACACACACACACACACACACACACACACACACACTGTCAGGGAAACACACATCATCACAGTAGGCAGGATCAAGATTAGAAACCCTACCTAACTAGTTTACTACATTACAGTATTATGCAGTTATCACAAGACCCACAGAGCTTATATCCTGATACATGGCCAAAAGGTTATTTCAAGGTGAATGACATCAGCAAGCATGCTAAAGTAGGCCAATGGGAGGTGTAGTGATTGTGAATGGCTTCAAAATCATTAATCTCCACACACACCCACACACCCACACACACCCACACACACACACACACACACACACACACACACACACACACACACACACACACACACACACACACACACACACACACATTTGTGTAGTAGGTGAATGAGCCTGATGGCTGTACAAGGCTAGGCAAAGTGAATACCTTGGCATCAGGCCACATGACAATGGTCTCCAGTGTGGCTCTGGGGTGTAGTCCCTGGAGTGGTCCCCACAGGTGGGTATTGTATTCACCATCCACTCATCTGGTTTACTATTGTAGGTGTCCAGTGATGTGCACTGCTTCCCATGTATGTGATCTATATTCCATAACATGGACAGTGTCTGGTCTGTGCACATGTCCCATATGCATGTCCTTTGCCATGTGGAAGTGTACTTGAGGTCTCTGGGGGATGTTGTGTGTACAGATTGTTATCTTCTGATGTAGCATTCCTGACCTCATTTGGGGAGACCTGGCTATGGAACTGAGGTCATGCTTGCACCTACATTGACAGCATGATACAGGTATTTAGGCATGTTAGTGGCATCTGTCCATACAGGGCATGTGTATAAGGCATGCTATTCCCTTTGTGGGTTACATTTGCAGACTCTACAGTTGTTGCAGGCGTTCAGTGGGGAACATAGCAAAAGGACCACTGTAAGCATTTATTTGCCTACTGTAGGGATGGAACAGGGTGCCATGTCAATTTACTGGCTGGATAACACACACTCAGTAAGGAGATGTTACCCATCACAGTACATTCTGATGTCAGTGGCTCTGTTGTGGTCAACAGGCATGTAGTCCACTGCAATCACACTGTGGTTACTATCTGTGAGGCAATATGCAGGGAACTACCAATATAGTGGTTGTTGCCTAGCCAAGTGTGTTTGTGTATGAGGCATGGGTGGAGAGTGTTCTCTGGGTAATACAAGTGTTGCCTATATTGTTCACCAATACATAATGTCACATGTAGGGCTATGGATTGTCTACATAAGCCTCTCTGGTGTTTGACATCTGTTGACCTTGTGAGGTGGACATTGTGAAATATAGTAGGTCCTCAATATAATAATTTAGCAAAACCCGCCCAATAATGCATCCTGTTATTACACAATCACAGCAACTTCCATACAGAATACTAATGACACACACACACACACACACACACACACACACACACACACACATACACCTGCCAGTACTGAGATTCAAACCCCTACCTAGCTATGCATTGCTACTAAAGTCTACCACATTTATCGCACATGCCATGGATCTTAGTGGATAGATGTTATCCCAAGGTACTTCTAAGGTGAGGAACATCATCAGCCCTTGTAAATACTGGCAGTGGGTGATGTAGTGGGTGACAGATCTCAAAAAATAATTTTACCCTAATCATGAATTTACATTTGCCAGGAGTGAGGTTCAAATCTCTATCTAGCAATCTTTATGGACCATTATGGTTATGCATTTACCACATGCACCACTGACCTGATATGGTTTAGGGTTGGTAACAGGTACTTGAAAGGTGGGTGATATCTGCAGGACTGCTAAAGTCTGGTTCTGAGATGTGTACTGGCTGTAAATGGGGCCAAAATCTATAAGGTACACACATACATATGTACACACACAAACACTTGCCACAGATGAGATTCAAACCCATACCTATGTAATTACTGCTACTACATTGTTCTGCATTTATGGCATGCACGATGGAGGTTATAGGGCAGGTCCTTGTCCAAAGGGGTATTTCAAAGTGACTGACATCAGCAGACTTGCTAAAGTAGGGCAATGGGAGGTGTAGTGACTGTGAATGGCCTCAAAATCATTAATCTCTACACACACACACACACACACACACACACACACACACACACACACACACACACACACACACACACACACACACACACACACACACACACACACAGTTTCACAGTTGCCATGTCTAGGATTAGAACTTCTACCTGACTAGTATGTTACACTATAGCACTACACAGTTATTGCATGCACCACGTATCTTATAGGGCTAATCCTTGTCCAAAAGGGTATTTCAAGGTGACTGACAGCAGGCTTGCTAAAGTAGGGCAATGGGAGGTGTACTGACTGTGAATAGCCTCAAAAGCATTTAATTTCTACACATACACACACAGGTTCACAGTTGCCAAATCCAGAATTAGAACTCCTACCCATATAGTATGTTACACAGTTAACACAGTTATTGCATGTGCCATGGAGCTTATAGGTTTAGCCCTTGTCCAAAGGCATACTTCAAAGTGACTGACATCAGCAGGCTTTCTAAAGTAGGGCAATGGGAGGGGTAGGGACTGTTAATGCCCATCAAAATAATTATTCTCTACACACACACACGCACACACACGCACACACACACACACACACACACACACACACACACACACACACACACACACACACACAGTGTTTCACAGTTGCCATGTCTGCGATTAGAAGTCCTACCTGACTAGTATGTAACACTATAGCATTACACAGTTAACAGATGCACCCCGACCCCGGAGCTTATAGGGCTAGCCCTTATCCAAAGGGGTATTTCAATGTGACTGAAATCAACAGGCTTGCTAAAGTAGGGCAATATGAGGTGTAGTGACTGTGAATGGCCTCAAAATCATCAATCTCTACACACACACACACACACACACACACACACACACACACACACACACACACACACACACACACACACACACACACACACACACACAGTTTCACAGTTGCCATGTTTGGGATTAGAACTCCTACCTGGCTAGTATGTTAGTTTATAACATTACACAGTTATCGCACATGCCATGGAGCTTATAGGGCTAGCCCTTTTCCAAAAAGGTATTTCAATGTGACTGACATCAGCAGACTTGATAAAGTACATCAATGGGAGCTGTAGTGACTGTGAATGGCCTCAAAATCATTAATCTACACACACACACACACACACACACACACACACACACACACACACACACACACACACACACACACACACACACACAGTTGCCATGTCTGGGATTAGAACTCTTACCCAACTAGTATGTTACACTATAGCATTACACAGTTATTGCATGCGCCATGGAGCTTATAGGGCTAGCTCTAGTCCAAAGTGGTATTTCAAGGTGACTGGCATCAGCAGGCTTGCTAAAGTAGGACAATGGGAGGTGTGGTGACTGTGAATGGCCTCAAAATCATTAATCTCTACACACACAAGCAGAGTTTCACAGTTGCCATGTTTGGGATTAGAACTCCTACTTGGCTAGTATGTTCGTTTATAGCATTACACAGTTATTGCATGTGCCATGGAGCTTATAGGGCTAGCCCTTTTCCAAAAGGGTATTTCAAGGTGACTGACATCAGCAGGCCTGCTAAAGTACAGCAATGGGAGGTGTAGTAAATGTGAATGGCCTCAAAATCATTAATCTGCACACACACACACACACACACACACACACACACACACACACACACACACACAGTTGCCATATCTGGGATTAGAACTCCTACTTGACTAGTATGTTACACTATAGCATTACACAGTTATCGCATGCTCCATGGAGCTTATAGGGATAGCTCTAGTCCAAAGGGGTATTTCAAGGTGACTGACATCAGCAGGCTTACTAAAAGTAAGGCCATGGGAGGTGCAGTGACTGTGAATGGCCTCAGAATCATTCATCTCTACACACACACACACACACACACACACACACACACACACACACACACACACACACACACACAGAATTTTGCAGTTGCCATGTTTGGGATTAGAACTCCTACCTGGCTAGGATGTTAGTCTATAACATTACACAGTTATCGCACATGCCACAGAGCTTATAGGGCTAGCTTTTCTCCAAAGGGGTATTTCAATGTGACTGGCATTAGCAGGCTGGCTAAAGTAGGACAATAGGAGGTGCAGTGACTGTGAATGGCCTCAAAATTAATCGCTACACACAAATACAGTTATCATGTTGAGGATTAGAACTCCTACCTGATTAGTAGTTTACACTATAGCAAATCACAGTTATTGCATGCACCACAGAGCTTATAGGTTAGCCCTTCTCCAAAGGAGTATTTCAAGGTGACTGACATCAGCAGGCTTGCTAAAGTAGGGCAATGGGAGGTGTAGTGACTGTGAATGGCCTCTAAATCATTAATCTCTACACACACACACACACACACACACACACACACACACACACACACACACACAGAGTTTCACAGTTACCATGTCTGGGATTAAAACTCCTACCTAATAAGTATGTTACACTATAACATTAGGGAGTTATCCACATGCCACAAAGATTATGGGGCTGATAATTGGCCAGAGGGTTATTTCAAGGTGACTGACATCAGCATGAGTGCTAACATGGGCTATGGGAAGTGCAGTGTGTGTGAATGGGACATAAACCATTCCTCTGGGAACACACACAACACTCTGTCACACACAACTTTACATTTGACAGGACTGGGTATACAAATGCTAGATGAATACTGATTTGTACTATCATGTTACACAGTTATCACAAGCATCACAGACACTATAGGGCTGAGGGCTACCAAAAGCAAATGTCTACAGTGATTGACATTGGCACATCATGTGATATTGGCCAATTGAATGTGTGGTGGGTAGGACAGGTCTCATGATGGCAATCTCTTTGTCACTGTCTGCCTTTCTCTTCCCCACATCTCTGTGTGTGTATATTTGGCCTATTATAGTGTGTTGGCCTTGGATATGCGTAAGTGTTCCTATCCAATGTGTGTGCAAAGCATGAATGGTGTGCAATGTGGTGTGTGTGCACAGACATGTATATATATATATATATATATATATATATATATATATATATATATATATATATATATATATATATATATATAGTCCACTGTTGTTATCAGACATGGGCTTCATTTCTCTAAGTGTTGGAGCATGCCCAGTATGACCTTCTGTATTTTGTTGCCAGACATGGGCTTCATTTGTCTAAGTGTAGGAGCATGCCCAGTATGACCTTCTGTATTGAGTGTGTGAATCCATTCCAGGTAGGTTGTACTCCAGTGCAGGATTTTGTGTTCTACACTTACAGCTAGCAACCTGTTTCTGCAAGATATCTGTAGATAGGTGGACAATATGGAGTCACAATGGGCAAAAGATAGTGGGATACTGTAACTATTGCTATCTGTGCTGCTTGTGTTACATGGTTGGTGTTAGCAGAGATATTCAGACATATACTGTATGTTTTACACTGTGATGTATTATGTCATCAACTACCAACAGATATACTTATTTGCTAACAGTTATTTCCTGGTAAATACAAGATGAATGAAGCTGTGTCCAGTATTGTGGTCTGCAGCCTACATATTCTTCCACGCTCATGCCATTCTGGAGGGGTAGCTGCAGAAACTTGCTGATGGATCTGTGTACATGGTCCAGCACCTTGGTACTGTGGTGGCTGAGGATCCCCTGCTTGTACATCTATCGACATAACAGAATGGCCATTTCTTGCTGTCGCCATACCTCTCAGCTGTACAGATTCACACAGGTTACCCAGAGGCAGGGCTCATATATCTGGTCATTTCCCCTTCACATTGTGGTTTATGACTGGGTTTGTAGCTACCCACTACTGGGTTTGCAGGCAGGGGTAGTATGGGCACACATCACAGTTTCAGACTTCACACACTCCATGGCGTCCATGCTTCTACACCCCCACTCTTTTATTCTATCCTCTTCCTAACATTATGCGAGTGATATCTGTGAAGTATCACTATAGTTGCCCCCTTATCCCAGTGTTATTTAGTGGTTGATCCACAGTTCATGCAGAAGGACATGGTGAGCATGCTACTGGGATTTGTCAACATGACCTTGCATCTGTGTTCTGTGGACTGTGTGATATTGTTATTTGGGACATCATGAGATAACATACATTGGCAGTATGGGTGAGACACAGGCCTTTGACAGAGGACTGTAGGGCATTTGGTAGTGATACAGGCCATCTGTAGCAGGCCAGTGCATTCTGTCACTCCTACAGTCCAAGGCTGTGAGCCCTGGATTCCCCTGGGGTGACAGGGTAAGTGTGTGAGGTGTTAATGGCAATAGTTCTTGTCCATATTAATCCATTGGTCTGGATGCTGGCAGGGTGCTGCTTACAGCTATGGACACACCTGCATAGGACACCTCTTCAGTATGCTGCATTCTGTGGGTATTCCTATACAGAAGTGGGGGTCATGCTGTACTCATTCCCAACAGCAGGGATATGACCTGTGATAAACCTGTGGATGACGGTGGGGTGATCTGAGTGCATGTGTGATATGGAAGCTTCTTGCAGCTGACTCACATAATTATCTGTGACATTCCCCTTATGCTGCATTGTACATGGACATAGGCATTCTCTCATTACTTCATAACTGTGCCTTTTGTGGTCTGCCAGTTATTTACCAGAATACGTTAGTATTCCATAGTACATAGACAACTAATGTGCTGCTAACCTGTATGCAGAATTCCAAAGGTGTGTGCAGTTGACAGTTACATTTTATGTACTCTGTCTAGGGTACTTCCACCTGTGTACTGTGTGTATGTTTGGGCCCACATTTATGGCATGTCCATCTTTCAGATGGTAGCAGATATTGTCATCTGAACAATGAGTATGGATGACTGCTGAATTGGGTCTTGCTGGGATGCATTGTGGTTGGCACTGCAGTTGTCAGAACATGACCCTGTCATCGACAGTACTGGCCATAGGCCACCGGGATACATGCCTCCATGCCTACATGCTGACCACTTCCACACAATACACACCACACAACAACCTAACATACAAAGCCCTGCATATTGTACACATGCAACAATCTATCCGGTAAATTGGGCCAGCTCAGGTAATCTGTGCTCCACTGTTAGTAACTAAACTCATACATGTTACTGCATTTCTACACAGGATTGTGGGGGAGGGGGCACGCATGACAACTGTAAACATTTGCTATGACTGTACTGGTATTTCAGGTACTCTGTTGGCTTCTATTTCATTTTTTATTCTGACCTGTCATGCAGACTAGAGGCATATCAGTAGAGTACATATCTTAGGTTTTATTGACCTACATTTCAGTTTCGAACTTCATACCCTGCAGAACTAACATACAACGGCCTGACCTGTTGTAGTCAATCTGTGTAGGTCTGGAGGGGGGCTGTTATCCATTGCTATTAATTGGAGGCCTTAGCACAGCCTTTCTTTATGGTCATCTATAGCTGTCATGCTAGCTGAGGCTGTTGTTGGGTATGTGAACCTCACTCACATGCATGTGTGTGTCCTATGGACACAAATTTGGGTCGCCACATGTACTGCAGTGGAATTTGTCACCTTGTCTAATACTGCCTATTTTCTTGACACCAGTATTTGTTATGGATTCCATGCTGCCCATACAGGTGTCCACTATCTGCTGCCATCCCATTCAGCCACCCGATTCCCTTGCATGCTTACATCCATACCATAGCTACAACTAGAAGAACATACTACTCCATTCAGCAATTGATAGGAATTGTGAATTACTTGTGGCTGTGCCAATATTGAGGATGGTGCGGTAGGGCTGACTATGTTGGATGCACCTAGTACACTCCCTATACATGGTAAAGCACAGGTAGTGTCATGTTTGGCATCCATTTTACTGTATGTGCAAGTCAGAGTGAGGTGTCATTCCCTGAGTTCCTACCATGTCAGTGTATGTGCTATGCATTGCCTCTTTGCCAAAGCCTGGGCATACTGGTCAAACCTCCTTCTGACTACATGGGCAGGCTCAAGTTGTTCCTCCTCCAAGTCACTCTGTGCCTGTGCTGGCCATGGCAAAGTTGAGGGGCTGTGTGGCCCTTGGCCATGCTGTTCCTGCTGCAGTTGTTTCCACAGGATCATGTTATGTAGCATGGCACATACAATGACAATTTGTGTACATGTAGCTGGAGAGTACTGCAAGGCTCCACTGGATATGTCCAGATACTGGAACCATGACTTGAGCATCCCAAACACACGCTCTATTATGATTCTCGTTTGTGCGTGTGCCTCATTATGGAGCTCTTGTTCAGCTGTGTGTGCATTTCCGATGGATGTCAGCAGCCACGGCTTCAGTGCGTAATCAGCATTACCCACTAGGTGGCTATATGGCATGTCCCCACTGGCAAATCTCTGGTACAGCTGTGTCATATGTCAGATGCGGGAGTTGTGATACCTTCCAGGGCTGCCAGCACACACATTCATTATAATGCCCTGGGCATTGTACATGACCTGGCAGTTGATGTTGGGGAAGCCCTTGCAGTTTATGTAGACCCTACCCCGCTTGCCAGGAGGTGCTTTGATGTGTATGTGTGTGCAGTCTATAGCAGGTCTATATTATTTAAATGAAGATTTCTAACTTCGAATACCATATGGCTGACACCATATGGTTGAAGTTAGAAAACTCTGAATTCTTAAAAAAAAAAAAAAAAAAAGACTAAACCCTAAACTAAGGGTTGTAGGCAGGAGGGCAAGATCCTCTGCACCCCCCACACCCACTGCTTTTTAAATATAACAACTCCGAGACCGCAGTATAATACGGTAAAGGGAAGACTTCCCTTTACTGCACTGTAGTGTGATCTCGGAGTTGGTATATTTAAAGAGTGGGTGTGTGCAGAGGGGATTGCCTCCCTGCTTTAATATCTTAGGTGATTTATTTATTTTTTTCCCATATTTGAAGTTTTCTAACTTTGTCCATATGGTGTCATCCATATGGTATTCAAAGTTAAAAATCTTTGTTTAATTAATATAGACCCATCTATAGCACCCACTACCTCAGGGTATTCTGCTACTTGGTGGAAAAGATGCATATTGCTGGTCAACACCTCACGGGTATTGAGTAAATATATGTGGTCACTGGCATTTGCTGACATGGCATCCAGGAACTGGTGGAGTACCCTGGATGCTGATGCCTGTAAGATCCCCATGATATCCCCAGTTGGCCTTTGGAAGGTACCTGTGGCTAGTATTCTTAAGCCTACACATAGCTTGATATCCACTGGGATGGGTTTCCCTCGGTTGGTTCTGTGTGTGAGGTGTGGCCGGTACAGCTCAACAATATGCTGTAGGATGTCCAGGTCCACCCTATAGCTCTCGACTATCTTCAGCTCATGTAGCGCCTGGCAGGTTACCCTGAGTCTGTACACTCTTCTCCTTCTACTCACTGTGGGTTGGTCATCAGCATTCTCATCCTCACCACCCTTAGCCTCTTCCACATATTGATGTATGAGAGTGACCACAGCCCCTATCATTTTGTTAGTTTTGTCTGGTAAAAGTTCCCTGTTTGTGTACACCGGTGGTGTATAATTTGTGGGAAAAACCAGAGTGAAAGGTGTTTGCATTGTTTATAGTAGTGTCCTGGGCTGGGCTGCTGCCTGTGTAATTGGCTGATTGTGATGCATTTCACCTGACAGTTATGCTAGTTCTTGATTGCCTTTCTATTGCTGTTTTCCCTTCCCTTGCCTTCCCGTTTAAGCCCTGAGGCGCACCACTCATACCCAGTGCTCAGATGTGAACAGAGCTGCTATTTCCTGTTTTTTTTTTGTTTTTGTTTAAAACCCAATGTGCGGTGCGCACACCCATTTAGGCATTGTAAACACTGCTAGGCAGCCTCAGACACACCCCCTAACTTAGCAGTGCTTAGCTAAGGGCAAACACGGGCCACAGAGCTCTAATAAGCTTCCAGCATGCATGACACTCCGCCATATGAGGTCTTCTATCTCTTAGGCTTGTAACATGGTGTTGCTGCACTTATATGGTTGGGTGCTAGCTAACACTGAGGGGAAATCTGTGATTCATTATCAATCCTCTCATTTGCATACAACTGACTGCTAATGCATGGTTACAAGACTGACACTCAGCCTTCCCCTTTAGCAACCACTATTCAGTGGTATTGTTGTCTTCTGCATGCCTTTGACTATTATGGCAGAATGCTGATTTTGGTTTAAAAGCTTATTTCCTACTTTTTTTTTATTTTGAGCCGATCCCATGTGCGCATCGCTGCCCTATGCTTAAACGGCTGAAATCGGCCAAAAACTATTATAATTTTGCAACTATTTACCATGCCAATGGCCATCTATTTGGCCATTGGCATGCCTACTACATTGAATACATGCTTTCCTTGGAGCTGTCATCCCTCCATTTTATAATTTACAGAAATGTATTTGGTTAGTAGCTGAATACATTTCTGCAGGTTATACTATTCCTGCACAGACACCTGCCTGCTTCCTGAATTGCTAATTTACCTCATTTGCATGGTTTTTACTTGCAAATGGAATAATTCGCATACAGCAGCTGTGTCCATGCAGGAATAGTGTAGGAGAGCTTATGCACATCCCAGGAGCTTATTCCTGGATCGCTCATTAGCCATATTGTGTGCAGCAGCTCTTGCACTTTTCCTGCACACTGTGTAAAGCTTGCTGAATTCTGGGGTTGGATTCATGCACATTCTTTATGTAATTTGCATAATGGTGTCCAATTGCTGAGACACATTCTTCATGATATTTCTTGTTTAAAACACTTTGTTGTCTAAAATTCAGATTGTTGGAACCTGTAAACCCAGAAAATAAATTAAATGACATTTAAATGCATTAACTTTAACTGTATTATTCCTTTTGTGTAAACAGAAGAAATAAAACAAGACAAAAAGTAGGATTTTGACTCTGGTTTGATATGAACATTATTTAACTAGAGTTCATTAAACTTTTCTATGGAATAAATAACATTGTTAGACATCCATAATTCTATTTTTCTTGAATAAAGGTAGATCTAGTCATTTGGTGTGTCTTGTGTTAGGTTTAAAGTATTAAAATCTTTCTCTTCTCCTTCATTGTTGATGCACATGTTGATGCTATCTTGAGTTTATTGCTTAAGGCTCCAGACCATTTGTTCTTTTCTGAAGACTTTTTCCACTCCATATCTTAGGCTGCAGAGATAACATAGTTGTTATTTTATAAAAGATGTAGCTTCTTCTGGTGTGTTTAAGATTTTAGTTGACAGAAAACTCTTTGTACTTGCTCTATATAAAATCTGTAACTCAGTGCTATTTCATTTTAAAATTTTAGAGACCAAGATTCTCTCCTATTAAAGTTTTTGAGGCACAGTCTTTATCAGCATCTTATATTGCTCTGTTCCATTTTTATTGAAGTCTTCTACCAGGCAGTTTTCAGTACTACTTCTTCTTTGCTCATATATGAAAGGAATTTCTGCAAAATTGATCTACGATAATCTGAATGACTTTTAGGATTAGTTTTCCTATTGCTCTGTGAGATCTTTCTGTACCATGGGAAAGGTGATCATGTACATTAGAATTAAAGGAATCCATGTGGTCAAAAAGGAAATTATATAATTTCCCTCAGTTTTTTTTTTGATAACTCCAAATATCTTTAAGTTAATTCTTCTCTCTATTTTTTCTAGTCTTTAATTGCGTTAGTTAACCAATATATTTCACTTCAATAAAAATTATGTGTGACATTCTTCTTCATCATAATTTTGTTTATGTCATTTAGTGCATTTCCATATCTTGTAACTAAGTATTTTGTTTTTCTATCATGACCTATTATTTCAGTCTTGTCCCTCGCATAGGTTGTATTAGGCCTTGTCCTTTACCCTCTTAGCACTGGCAAATTCCCATGCACTTTTACTGACATTCATTAATATGTCCAAATCACCTATAGTTATTTTTTACACTGCTCAGTGGCTAGCCCTGATACAGTGCACTTTATCTGGTCCTTGATCTCCTTTCTAAAAGATAATATTCATCACAGACAATGCTTAAATCCATTGCCCCAAAGGACTCTTCCACAAGAGTGTAGAGTTTGTGTTACTTCACATCAGAAAATGTAACGAGTAACATATTTTGTTTCTTTACCCTGCTGAAGGTTCCCTTGACTTTAAAAGCAGATAAGACATTTTACTTTGAAAACATGGAAAATCTTTCTCAAACTCTGCCACAGATTGCTGTAAGAGAAAGGTTAGTTTGGTTTTGTTTTCTTGTATTTTGTATTGCTTCGTTGCCTTCATCTATTTTGTATACTGTGATATATTTTCTTTAGTGTGTTTTACTTGTGTTCTGTTTTTAATTACAAATTTAAACTAGGAAAGAGACCACAGCTATATCTGTTGTGAGTCACACAGAAACTAAAACTCAACTGTCTGTCTTGTTACCTGCCCCTTAAGTTAAGTCCACAAATTCCCTTCCATCTCCTTTTTCGTTGGCTATTGTGAGTAAGCACAAAATTATCATTTTGTGAAATCACTCCCCTTCAGCTATTTACATTTACTGGCCATCCTACTGCATTCCATACAGCCAGAAAACAAAGTGCCCACTCATTACAATCTATCTTGCTATTTTAAAATGAATGATTATCCACTTAGATCGCTAATGCTTAAGTTACTCCATTTACATATGTAATTGCTTAATGCACACTGCAACTCTTAGGATATTAACCCATTTTTTTCCATATTATCTTTAAACTCTGCAACATCTGGTCCAAGACTACCAATTACCGGAGAGCCCATATTCTGAACCTCAGTAGTCATCTTGGGATTAGAGCTTCTGTTTTGATCATGGTGAGAGAAAGATCATGGGGGACATTATTTCCAGGAGACTGCTGATCACCACAACTCCTTATAACTGCTTCATAGGTGCCAGCTTGGAATATTTGCATATAATTTGCTCCTGATGACAGAAGGAGCACAGCACATTGATTTCTGACTGTTTCTGATTGGGCAGAGAGTGTCTGTGATGGGCCATCCTGATTGGTATGGTTGCTATTCAAGGTGTCTACCAGGAAAATACTAGAATGAGCCAACAGTTCTCTGCATCATATGGGATAAGAGTGTTGATTGTCAAATAACCTATGGCCTACTTGTCTTCTTGGGATTGGTGCTACTGTTTTGCTTTTGGTGAAAGAAGAAGCAAAGTAGCATTGTATTCCATCAGCATGAAACTGTGGTGTGAACAGCAGTAGTAGTAGCCAGACAGTAGCCAATTGGGTGAATACCCTCTTTTCATCATTCTTAGCAAATTTATTTTTTTCTTTTTAATAAGTACTGCTTGATTAGCTCTGTCTAACCTAACCTGAGAATCCCTAAATACTTCACCTATAAGTCATCAGGGTCTACTTATTAGTTTCCCTCACGTATTTGGCAGTGATCTGTTTAGACTTAGATACTTTGAGTTGACATTTGTTCTGTAAAAGCACCCTTGAAATTTCACCAATACCTAGCTATACACAGGGAAACAAGTAGACAGTGACAAGCACTGCCTCCAGAGTTGCAAACCAGATATCCCTGGCATTTTTTTCTCACTGCAGCTGTCTAGTCAATAAAATGTCCTGTTGCTATGGAAATAAACTTTCTTACTATCTCCATTACCAACTTGGTGGATATGGGCATCCTGAGACAATGCAGAAATTGTTTCATGTTTACTGACAGCCAGCACATTCTCAAACAAATGCATATGGCATGTGAGAGATTATTTAAATAATGTCACTAGAAGCAAAGTTCTCAAATAAAAGTACTTCTAATGTCAATCAGGTTATAAGCAGTACATATTCTGCATCCATCACACACAGTTCAAAGCAGACACATCGACCCACATACATATGCTGAGCCACTTAAAAGTAACTTCCCGAAACCTCAAGACCTCCTCCTACATGAAGTGCACATAAATTCTCTCAGCAGGCCCAAATACACTCCTTCAAAACAACACCCACATCAATGCATTCATCATCATCTCTTGGAACTTCTACCTCTATGCCCATAAGGCAAGCCACCACACAACCCACCATTTGTTATTGGAGTATCCATTCTGAGACACACTGATGTCTCTCTCACCAGGCTGAGTAAGGAAAAAGTTATGGTCATTTGCTTATCAAGGGCCAGAATCTGCCACATTATGCATGAACTTGTCTTTTGACCACAAGTATCAGTATGACTCAGTCATACTTTATGTGGGTATAAATAACCTGACACATACATCACTAAACTATACAAAGAGAGACATCATGTAGCTCTTGGAACATGTGTCCCAGATTGGTACGAGCCTAGCATTGAAGAACATTTTGCCTTCTTCAAGGATGATGCCATAATACAAACATAAGATGATTGACTTTAATAAATGGCTTCATCTCTGGTATCATTCTAAGGGATGAAATATTTGTCAGCATGAAAGAAGATCATCAACAAATCATGATGCCTTGGTAGGGATGCTCTGCACATCTCCCCACTTGGCTTTTCAATACTAGCTAAACCATTATCCATCCATATAGCGCCTTTTCTAGGCAATACCAAACTGAAAGTACATAGCAAATTAAAACCAAGAAAATCTAATCTTACAACTCTGTGCTAAGAGTATAAACAACAAACTTCACTCCCTACCAAGTCTCCTTACCTTAGAGAATGCTGACATCAATGTGGTAACTGCCTTCTAAACAGCGTGAAGCATGATGTATCAGGTTCTCTGGAATTGTTATTTAGCTGTAGCTTCCAAACAGGCTTTTTGTCTCTGAATGGAAAACAGCAGCAGTCATCCTTCTGCACGGGGGGGGGGGGGGGACATCTGCAGACCCTGGAGACTACAGGCCCATAATTCTCACTAGTCTCATACGCAAAGTCATGGAAAGAATTATCAGGGAAATGATTAATAAAATGATATAGGAAACCTTCATTCACTGGACCCAACCCAATTTGATTTTGTCAGGGGCTGGTCATGCCTACTCAACCTGGTGGACTTCTTTGAGAAGGTCAACAAAACAATGGATGAGGGCAAAACAGTTCACTCTGCCTTCCTTAACCTGGCCAAGGTATTTGACAAAATAGCCCAGTCAGGCATTGTTGGAAAACTCAAGAGGTTATGTATAAACCCTTATGTCACATGATTAATAGCCAGCTGGTTCACAGACAGGACATAGAAAGTTAGAATTGGAAGTCCATTCTACAAAGAGGACAGTCACAAGAGGATTCCCTCAAAAACTGGTCCTAGGACCTCTTATTTTTGGCATTTACTTCTGTGAAGTAAAGGGCCTCTGGCTGACTAACTTTGCAGATGATTGCAAATTAGGAACAGTTATAGAAACCTCCACCAACCCAAATGTTCTCCAGGAAGGGCTTCCACAGACAAATGAGTTCAGTCAGAGCCATAGGCTAAAACTAAATGCCAAGAAATGCAGAATACTATCCTTGTGGAAGTCATCCATCCCAGGTAACTAACTTATTGACAACACACCCCAAAGAGCTGACACACTAGTCAGGGACTTTAGAAGACACATAGACAGTAATCTAACCATTGACATGTCTATAGTAGTGAATAAATCATTCTGTGCTGTGCAGTTATTAAAATTATGGCATCTAGTTAAAAGGAGGTCATTATTCTACTGAATTCGGCATTCATCAGACCTAATATTGAGTAGAATGCCTCTTTGATATGTACCTAAAAAGGAGCATCCACAAACTGGAACATCTACAGAGGTTCTTCACTAAACAAATACAGGATGTAAGTTAAGATCTCCTATGCAGACCACCTCAAAGCTCTACCCTGTATTCCGCCATCTATAGGCTATTGAAGGGAAATATATGTGACATAAAAGGCTTTTTAGACTCCACTCTGATGGACCCCCTGCATATCTGCAAAACAAACAACCCCAAAATTACCCATTCTAAAGATTTTAACCTTGCCTGTGAAATAAATAGGACCTACTAAAAAGACAGGTGGGTATCCCACAAACTACTCCTTTGGAACAAGATATCCATCCATGTGAAGCAGACTTCCTTCCTATCCCAATTCAAGTGTAAGTTGGACAATTGGGTGGGGAACAGGAAATTTATCCCTGGTTTGGCACCTCTGTCTAATGACACAGGCAAATAATAAAAGATTCATCTCCCAGGCCCCACCTTATAAATATTTCATCTCCCAAGAACCTGCTTACAGTTATCAAGGGTGCCAGAAGGGTACCAGAATTTGTCAGAGATATGGGATGCATGGCTTGTTTTTAAAGGCCATTGTGGTTGTTAGTCTGGTACACACCTATAAATCTTTGAACCTGGTAGAAGAGTAATGATGGACAGGAAATGAGAGGTGGTTCTGGTGGTGAGGAGATTTGTTAAGCATAATGTTTTATTAAATGGATAAATGTGAGTTATTGTTAATCATTATGAGTGGAGCTTCACAATAAAGGACCTTGATACGTGTCACAGGTGTAAGTGTAGAGGGACAAAGCTATAAAGGAAATTTATCATAAATTAACACTTTTAAATGCATTTATAAAGAGGATGGGTTGATAGGGGACAGAACAATAGAAAAAACCTTTGTTCTATGATGAATTAAGAAAGACTAAACAGATATGTAAGTCAATTGTCATCTTTGGCAGGTCCTTAGAGTGGCACTCCCCTCAACCCAAAGCTGAGACCAAAAAAAAGCTTCTCAAAATTGAGCACCGGAAACAACAGGCTTTTACTCTGAACTGTAGTAGCAAAGAGTTTATACATCTTTAGAAGAGTTACTGACAGACGGAACTACTAAGTACCAGCACAAAATATCTATTGACATTTGCTTAAAAAGCCACAATATTACATCTGGCTTCTAAACTGAATGCCACTACAGCACTTGCATTACATCATTAATTATTACATCAGTAACTCCCAATTGCAACCTCTAATATCTTGTGCCCTTGTACCCATTCCTTTCTCACCTTAGTTATAGCTTTATCTATAATATTTTATGATTCACCTCCTTCATTCAGTTATTTAGATGATGAAAGCTCAAGTTTCATTTGGCAAATGGAGTTAAGATCCTGCTTTATAAATACAATTCCACTAAGAACCTAACATATGACTCTACTTGCTTTCCAAATAGTCTTCATTGATAATTTAAAACTGTAGACATAACATGTGTAAGTTATTAGCATATTGTTTGCTCTGCTCCAAACTTTATCCATGCCTATAAACTGCACTTTGGACCCACTGAGAATATAGTCAAAAACTTCTTGCACTTTCATCCTTTGATGACTGCTTTCTGTCTTACCTAATTATTTGAAATATGCCTTTTATCTAAATTATTTTGTTTTCCCTTTTGAATAGTCAGTGAGTCTGAATCAAGTTGTATTGCATTTATGTTCTATTATTATGCATCATTAGTGAGCTATGTTATATCTTATGGAGAATTAGTTAACATGGATTCTCTTATAACTTATTTTGGTTGAGCAGAGTATGTGATTCTGTTGGTCAACTATTCTGTTTTTATTTTGCTGTTTTACTAAATGGAATGTGGTGCTGCTTTTTTAAAATCCACCAATCTGTTCAAAGTAGGATCTGACATGTGATACCCAAATTATTTTGTAATGTTTTAAAAACATGTAATTTTTGTAATTTTTTGTAATTTTTTAAAACATTTAAATTGCATTTGTCTTCTGCTTTTTACAGTTTTTGCACTTGTTTTATATCAATTTAAGTAATTTTTGTATTGCAAAACTGTTGTAGACTACACACTAAAGTGTGCTAGCCTGTTTATAGCATTTACAATGATTTATGTGTGTTTTTCTGCTGTTTCCTGAAAAAAAAAAATTATCTTTTCCCGCCTTTGCTGAACTAGATTAGTCCAGATTTCAGGTTTTGTTGAATTCCGGACTGTGGTATAGCTTCCTGTGTTGCCCATATCCTTACTTGGATAGGAGGAAGCTTCTCTGTTCACCAGTGAAAGTGGGGAGCTTTGAGCAGCCTATCTGTCCCTGGAGGAGTAGTCGCAACCCTGAAACTAGTAGCTTATTGGCCATTTTGAGTCAATTCCTATCTCTTTCAGTTTCCCTGCTTTAAAACCCGCATTTGCATGGTTTTGCACCAGTATACAACTCCGCACAGCTCCTCGTGGTGTCCTGCATAGTGATACAGGCAACAGAGAGACCCAAGAGAGACTTTTCCAGATTTAAAAAATTTTTCTCTGCTTTTTTTGCTCTGACTGCTTTTCCCACCTAAAAAGCAAATTCCTAACTGATCTGTGCTTTAAAAAGTTTAAATTGCATTTGCCTTCTGCTTTTTACAGTTTTTGCACTTGTTTTATATCAATTTAAGTCGTTTTTGTATTGTATAAATGTTGTAGGCTACACACTAAAGTGAGCTAGCCTGTTTATAGCATTTACAGTGTTTTCTGTGTGTTTTTCTGCTGTTTCCTGAAAAAAACAAAAAATATATATATTCTCTTTTCCCACCTTTGCTGAACTAGATTAGTCCAGATTTCAGGTTTTGCTCTATTCCGGACTGTGGTATAGTTTCCTGTGTTGCCCATATCATTACTTGGATAGGAGGAAGCTTCTCTGTTCACCAGTGAGAGTGGGGAGCTTTGAGCAGCCTATCTGTCCCTGGAGGAGTGGTCTCAGCCCTGAAACTAGTAGCTTATTGGCCGTTTTGGGTCAATTTCTATCGCTTTCAATTTCCCTCCTTTAAAACCCGCATTTGCACGGTTTTGCACCAGTACACAACTCTGCACAGCTCCTTGTGGTGTCTTGCAGAGTGATACAGGCGACAGAGAGACCCAAGGGAGACTTTTCCATATTTAAGTATTTTTTCTCAGTTTTTTGCTCTGACTGCCTTTTCCCGCCTAAAAAGTGAATTTCTAACTGATCTGTGCTTTAAAAAGTTTAAATTGCATTTGCCTTCTAGTTTTTTACAGCTTTTGCACTTGTATTATATCAATTTAAGTCATTTTTGTATTGTATAGCCTGTTTATAGCATTTATAGTGTTTTCTGTGTGTTTTTCTGCTGTTTCCTGAAAAAAACAAAAAAAAAAAAAAAAAAAAATATTCTCTTTTCCCACCTTTGCTGAACTAGATTAGTCCAGATTTCAGGTTTTGTTGAATTCCGGACTGTGGTATAGCTTCCTGTGTTGCCCATATCCTTACTTGGATAGGAGGAAGCTTCTCTGTTCACCAGTGAAAGTGGGGAGCTTTGAGCAGCCTATCTGTCCCTGGAGGAGTGGTCTCAGCCCTGAAACTAGTAGCTTATTGGCTGTTTTGGGTCAATTCCTATCTCTTTCAGTTTCCCTGCTTTAAAACCCACATTTGCATGGTTTTGCACCAGTATACAACTCCGCACAGCTCCTCGTGGTGTCCTGCATAGTGATACAGGCAACAGAGAGACCCAAGAGAGACTTTTCCAGATTTAAATATTTTTTCTCTGCTTTTTTTTCTCCGACTGTCTTTTCCCACCTAAAAAGCAAATTCCTAACTGATCTGTGCTTTAAAAAGTTTAAATTGCATTTGCCTTCTGCTTTTTACAGTTTTTGAACTTGTTTTATATCAATTTAAGTCGTTTTTGTATTGTATAAATGTTGTAGGCTACACACTAAAGTGAGCTAGCCTGTTTATAGCATTTACAGTGTTTTCTGTGTGTTTTTCTGCTGTTTCCTGAAAAAAAACAAAAAATATATATATATATTCTCTTTTCCCACCTTTGCTGAACTAGATTAGTCCAGATTTCAGGTTTTGCTGAATTCCGGACTGTGGTATAGTTTCCTGTGTTGCCCATATCATTACTTGGATAGGAGGAAGCTTCTCTGTTCACCAGTGAGAGTGGGGAGCTTTGAGCAGCCTATCTGTCCCTGGAGGAGTTGTCTCAGCCCTGAAACTAGTAGCTTATTGGCCGTTTTGGGTCAATTCCTATCTCTTTCAATTTCCCTGCTTTAAAACCCGCATTTGCATGGTTTTGCGCCAGTACACAACTCTGCACAGCTCCTCGTGGTGTCTTGCAGAGTGATACAGGCAACAGAAAGATCCAAGGGAGACTTTTCCATATTTAAGTATTTTTTCTCAGTTTTTTGCTCCGACTGCCTTTTCCCGCCTAAAAAGTGAATTTCTAACTGATCTGTGCTTTAAAAAGTTTAAATTGCATTTGCCTTCTAGTTTTTTACAGCTTTTGCACTTGTATTATATCAATTTAAGTCATTTTTGTATTGTATAGCCTGTTTATAGCATTTATAGTGTTTTCTGTGTGTTTTTCTGCTGTTTCCTGAAAAAAAAAAAAAAAAAAAAAAATATTCTCTTTTCCCACCTTTGCTGAACTAGATTAGTCCAGATTTCAGGTTTTGCTGAATTCCGGACTGTGGTATAGTTTCCTGTGTTGCCCATATCCTTACCTGGATAGGAGGAAGCTTCTTTGTTCACCAGTGAGAGTGTGGAGCTTTGAGCAGCCTATCTGTCCCTGGAGGAGTGGTCTCAGCCCTGAAACTAGTAGCTTATTGGCTGTTTTGGGTCAATTCCTATCTCTTTCAGTTTCCCTGCTTTAAAACCTGCATTTGCATGGTTTTGCATGAATTTGCAAATAGCGCAGCATCGGGCAATGCCGCTTAAATGGGTTTAAACTTTTCTTGGCTCCACAAAGTCTGCTCTTCACTTTTTCCCTTAGAACTGTTCTAAATCTCAAAGTAAGCACTCTATTTTCATTCTAAAGCCCTGCAGTTGCTTGTATAACTAATCTTATAAGTAAGCACTAATAAACTAAAGCACTACACCCTCTTATACTCCCTTTAAGTCCATTGCTCCCTATTGGTCCTTTTTGATCAGTCAAAAAGTAGTTCCTTATACTATTCTGGCATGTCTAAAAGTCAGTTTTGGGATTACTCTCCAGTCCAACTGGTGAATCTGGGAATTTTGAGGCAATGTTACAACTGCCTTATGTACACAGACCACCCTCTCCTCCTCCCAACAAGCTCAAATATATGTGAGAGATGCAACTATATAGCCAAACTGGAGGCTGAGCTCTCTCAACCCAGTACTGGCGCAGTCAGTCAGGAGGAGAAGGTAACCACACACACCTCAAATCCAGTCTCACATAGACCTATCGCAACAGCAAAGCGAACACATAAACACACAAAAACATACTCGGAGACTCTAAATAAAAATCTGCCCAAGCAGCAGAGACCTCCAAAGCAGACATCCAAGCAACAGCTACCTCACAACAATACCCACGTATCACATAGTTCACAAAGTCAGTGCGCCACACAGTCACAGCCCTTAAGGCTAAACAACACACCTAATACACTTGTAATAGGTGACTCTATTGTCAGACACACTGACATCCCACTCACCAGATTGAACAAGGAGAAGGTCACTGTAAGCTGCCTGTCGGGTGCCAGGATCCGCCACATAACACAAGCACTCAGGACACTCCAAAGCAAGTACAAATATGACTCCATCATTGTCCATGCTGGTGTGAATGACCTGAGACGTACCTCCCTGGACTACATGAAAAGAGACATAGAGGAGCTCTCTGATCATGTAGCCCAGGCCGGTTTGACCCTCTGACCTTGAGTAGCATCTTACCCTCACCAAGAATGATGCCACAGTATAAAGACAAAATGATCAATTTTAACAATTGGCTAAAGTATTGGTGTCATTCAAAGGGGATCCAGTGTCTGTCATCGTGGGATGACATGCTCGACAAGCCACGTTGCTTTACTAGGGACGGCTTGCACCTGTTACCCCTGGGCTTTCTAATACTGGCTAAGGATCTTGCCACCCCCATAGTGCCTTTTTTAGGGAAGGCTCAAAAGACAAACCCCACCTCCAAAGACAACACAAGGAAAAGGAAACTAAGGGTAATGCTGCTCAACGCCAGAAGTCTAAACCTCAAGATGCATGCACTCAAAGCTCCCCTCAGTATGGAGAATATCGATATCTGTGCAGTAACAGAAACCTGTTTCAAGGCTCCTGAGAGCACCCCAGCACTACCAGGTTATACCTCATACCATGCTTTTCGGCCCCAAAACTCTGACCAAACCACAAAAGGAGGGGGAGTATCCATATTCATCAAAGATACCCACACCTCCAGGTTAGTGGCACTGCACAAGCATCGGAAACCATCCATGTGCAACTAACAGTGGGCAAAACTGCCTTTCAGTTTGTAGCCTGCTACAGACCACCCTCCCAAACTCAGGAACCCCACTCGGCTTTTCTGAGAACACTGGAGAATATTAAGGTCTCTCCAAACACCAGTATATTGGGTGACTTCAACTACCCAAACATAGACTGGGATCACTACTCAAGCCCCAACACCCTTGCCCAACAGTTCCTAGAATTTATAAACTCAAATGCTATGGAACAACTGGTCACCACTCCCACAAGAGGGGAAAACATATTGGACCTGATCATCACCAACATGAGGACTCTATGTTCCATACCAGAGGTATACCCCTCATTGGTAAGATCTGACCATAAATTAATCACACTGGACATCCATATCCTGTCCCCACCCCCAGCCAGGGAAACCATGGTGAAGAACTTCTCAAAAGCAAACTTCACACTTCTCAAAACCGAGGTGGAATCCTTCAAAGCCCCCGGGCCAGTGGAAAATACGTCCCAAACTGCAGAATCCTTTACAAACGCATTCTATGGACACCTACAGGAATGCATGGATCGTGCTATCCCAAATAAAACCAAGACTCACTCCTCCAAAGTCAGGAGACCTGTCTGGTGGACTCCAGCCATAAATAAGCTATACAATAGAAGGAGGAAGCTACTACATGATAGAGCAAAATCCCAAAAAGGGAAGGCATCTCTGATCAGTACTAGCAAGAAACTACGATCTTTCATAAAATCATCTAAGGCCAGCTTCGAAAGAAAAATTGCACAAGATGCTAAAGATAATCACAAGGCCTTCTTTAGTTATGTCAGGAACCTGGGTGGCAACTCCCAGATATGCTCTGAGTTAGTGTAAAATGACAAAAAATACACTGAACCCACAGACATTGCCAACATCCTGGCAGACAGGTTCAGTGCAAACTCCCCCCCTTCCCCCCCAAAAGAGCAACTGTCTATCCCAACAGAGTGTAGCCTCCCTGACATCACAGATGCATAGGTGAGAGCTGCCCTCTCCAAAGCAAAAAACACAGCATCAATGGGACCGGACGGTGTCCCGGGCTGCGTTTTACACGAGCTCCAAGAAGAACTGAACCCTCACATAAAGTCACTGTTCAATCTCAGCCTTACTACAGGATATGTAACCAAGGAATGGTGTACAGCAACAGTGGTCCAACTCTACAAAGGTGGTGCCACAACAGACCCCGGAAACTATCGCCCCATAAGCCTGACTAGCCTGGTCTGCAAAGCTATGGAGTGGATCATCATGGAACTCATAAACAAAGACATTGGGAACCTCCAAACACTGGATCCTACCCAATTCTTCTTTGTTAAGGGCAGATCTTGCCTCTTGAACCTGGTCGACTTCTTTGAAACAGTCACCAAGGCCATAGATAAAGGGAAGATAGTCCACACAGCCTACCTGGACCTCGCAAAAGCCATCGACACAATACTCCACTCAGGCATCATAAATAAGCTCACCAGCTTAAATATCAACCCCTATGTCACAAGATGGGTTGCAAACTGGCTCAGGGATAGAACCCACAGGGTCAGAATTGAAGGTGCCATGTCAGACTCTAAACCAGTTACAAGTGGCATCCCACAAGGCTCAGTCCTGGAACCTCTCTTGTTTGGTATATATTTCTCTGAGGTACAGGCTAACATGGGAGGACTATGGCTGACCAAGTTCGCAGATGACTGCAAACTTTGTGCCATAATCGACTCGCCGACTGACACTAGCATCCTCCAAAAGGGTCTCACAGTGACGGATAACTGGTGCGAGAGCCATGGCCTAAAGCTAAATGACAAAAAGTGCATAGTCATCCCCTTTGGGAAAAACAAAGTGCCCACAAATTACCATATAGGTGGTAATCCATTAAGTAAGGAAGAAGTAATTACGGATTTGGGGACCCAAGTAGATAGCAATCTCTCCTTTGACAATCACATTGCCAAAGTGGTTAGAAAGACCTTCTATATAGCCCATCTTATCACAAAAGGGTTTACATTTAGATCAAGAGAGGTCATTGTGCCCCTCTACTCATCACTCATCAGGCCCATAATTGAATACAATGCCCCATTTGTAATGTACCTTACCCGACACCTGCAGCAACTGGAAATACCCCAAAAGTACCTCACCAAGAGGATCAAGGGACTCAAACAGATGCCCCACACAGTTAGGCTAAAGAAACTCCAGCTCTACTCAGTTGCTTACCGCCTACTCAGAGGTGATCTGTGCCTGATGTATAAAGCCATGTCCAACCCAGAATTAATGGACATGCTCCACCTCAGGAAATCCAAATCCCTTAGAGCTACATGCTCCAGGGACTTAAACCTCAGTACAGAAATAAATAGGGCATGCTGGAGGGACAGATTCATATCCCAGAGGCTACCCTCACTCTGGAACAAAATCCCAATCCATGTTAGGCAGAGCCCCTCAATGACCCTCTTCAAGAGAAATCTTGACGAGTGGATAGGAGATCATAGGTTTACCCCTGGGATCTCATCTGTGTCCCTACTAGACAGAGGCACAGTAAACTAACCTTAAAAGGGCTATATTCTGTGACCTACTATACAGAGGCACAGTCAACTAATCTAAAAGGGTGGCGAAAGCCAAACACACTCTGGCTAGGCTTATAAATGCGCTAGGGCAGATAGCCTAGTATCAACCTATGAACCTATGAACCTATGTAGGTTGAGGGAATAGCCTTTAATATAAGTGATGAAGCTGTGAGTTATTCACTCAGTTCCCTAATCACATAGTACAATATATTTAATGTACCACACAAGTGAGAGCCCACATTTTTCATTTATTTTGTTTATTTTGTTTATGTGATTTGTGTTAAAGAAGGATATTTATTTGATTTTAGTATACTTCCTCATTTGCTTGCATTTCTTTTAGGAAAGGTATTTTTTGTGGTCAAATGGAATATGGTCCAATATGGTCCTTTAACAGTATCTGTTGCCTCAAATAAAAGTTCTTACACTCTGCAAAATATGTCAAAATGGTAGGCTGATAAATCTGTTCCCATAAAGGTGCAAAGCTGCTTTATCGTGGCAAAAACATCTGGTTTACTATAGAACAAATCAATCAGTTTATTTCTTTCTGTATTATTTAAGCTACTCAATTAAGAATAATTTTCAATTAGATGACTTGCCATCTCAGCATCTACTGACCACCTAAGATTTTAGCTTCAGGACTAGCCCTTCATAATCTTAGGAGTACGCAGACCACTGATTTTTCCATACTTACCCCAAAACTGTGAGAGACACTTCATGTAATGATATCACATCATTCACAAAATAATGTTCACAGTTGAAATAAATCTCATCAAGGAAGATAAATGTTAATTATTTTCATAATAGAACTATTGCTTAATATCTCACCTCTTCCTCTTCTAGTCTGTTTCTCCTCCAAAACATACTATTTCTTTTTCTTGGATGAACTATCTCTCTAATTTCCCACTCCCTTCTTCCCCTTTTCTCTGAAATCCACTGTTCCTGATTTGATAATCCTGTCATCATTATATTCTGATTCTACCCCCGCCTCTTCTTTCTTTCTCCAAATCCCCACCAGTTCTTTTCTCCTAGCTACCCCCCTATATCCATTGTTTCATCTATTCTCTAGGATCTATATTCCATTTCCTATTTTAAATTTTTACTACACCTCACAGCTGATCTTCCTTTCTGCTATACACACTTCATTAGTGTTTAGCTTCCATTATACAAATTTAATTTATGTTACTATTTTTTATCCTTGTATTACTGTATGACTATTTTAATGCATTCCATGGAATACTGGGTGACTGTTTTTTTTTTATTCTTATGAATACTGATATTCTAGTGATATTTTTGGCACTACAAGAAGACTACCATTAGGGGTAAGCCTGTTTACCCTCACAGTAACCATTTTCTATTCAGGGACAGACCTACAGCAGTGGTCTACCCGAAGAGGTGCAGCACCACAGTGGACTGTCAATAAGACCTACTGGAAATGTTAAATTATTCTGGGGCAAATGACCTATGCTAATTAGACATGTGCTCTTCCCTGGAAATGCCTATGTAAGTTAGCTCAGCAGGCCAGGTTAATAAGCATGGTCAAAAATAGGCATTCTCCCATTACATTCAATATGTGAGACTGAGTCAGAGGTAAGTGTCAGAGGGTTTAGTGGGTAGCTTTGTTATTTTGCAGAATAAGATGCATAAAACTCGAATGTCTGGCATTATTGACTAGCTGCAGTTGTCTATGAGTTATATAGGGGACCACACAAGTATAAGAGACAACATTAGGAACATTCTGTAAAATCAGGAGCAGTTGAGAGGAATGAGCATGTGTCCATGTGCTGTGAACACTTGTTGTTGTTTGTCTTTCGGCTTTTCCCAGTTAGGGGTCGCCACAGTGGAACTCTGGTCCACTAAAGATTGGCAGTTAGTTTTTATGGTGTCGAGTTGCCAGCCTGACACCCATCCTTCAGCGAAGGCAAGCCCAACCAACTCATGTCTTTCGAACGCCCACTCCACCGTGAGGAGGACATGCAGACTCCACACAGAAGGCCCTCCCAACCCAAGCTGAGAATCGAACAGGAGAACCTTTTGCTGTGAGGCAACAATGCTACCGCTGCACCACCATGGCTGTACTATACCTGTAAATGGCTGTACTGAAGGAACACTAGATGACACCGGGGAAACATTTTAAATTTGTACTTTAAGTCACTTAGAAAGTTAATAGATCAACCATTCTTAGATCACAATGCATAATCTAGACAATAAGAAGTATGAAACTGTAATATATGGCATTACTGACTAACTCATTGCAAGGATCAGGGACTTAGGGGCAGGGACAACAAAACTAGCAGGATACATCAGGGATGCCCTGTCAACTTATAGACAGTTAAGAGGTATGTCAGTATGTCTGCGTGTATTCAAATGTGTGTGGCAGAATGAATGGGGGGGTACCTGTGCCAACACAATGCAAGGGCTGTCAGAGGTATTCATTGCTGTAAAATACTGATTAACACACATGGTAATTACTAGTGATTCAGATGATTCAGAGATATGCAAATTAGACAATAATGAGATCTTTCCTTATTAAGGCAAACATGTCTCTGAATTATATTTTCTGCAATTGCAAAAACAGTCCAATTTTGCCATAGCTTTTACCTCCCACCACCATGGTAGGATTCTTTATGAATCCCAAAATCTTTCTTGTAATGATATGTGATATTTAACATTTTGTATGTGACATTTTGCATCTCTCATCCTGGGTAGGCCAGAAAATGGTCTGTCTGAATCAGTGCTTTACATTGGTTAACACAATTAAATCAATCAATCAATCAATCAATCAATCAATCAATCAATCAATCAATTAATCAATTAATCATCTGCACATTTTCATGTGCAAAGCATCGCTTGAATATTTTTCTATTTTCGCAAAGATGTGCAAGTTATTTTGTGAATAATGTTCTGATGTGACATTTATTGATTTTTTTACTGTTGTAGTGTCCTTTAATTTTTGATGTAATTTAGTAAGGTAATGAGGGTTATATTAAGGTTTGTTAGTTTATAGCTCATCTATTTTTAGTTAGTTTACTGTTTAGTTAGTTGGTTAATTTGTTTTAGTTGGCTTAGGTAGCTGGAAATGTTTCTTCCTTGCCAACAATGTTATTTTTAGATTGTTAAATTGCTACCAATGATTTATGTTGTTTTATTCTTGTTTTTTTTTTTTTTTTTTTTTTTTTTTAACTTGCTTCATTTTAATAATAATATATTCCTCTTTAGAGATTTGGTTTGTATGAGCAGTATTATTTCTGGCTTAGGTTAGAATTGTGTTTGTGATTTTTTTTTTGTATGCAGTGTATACATTTTTTACATTGTTAGTAAATGATAATGTGCAAGGGTCGAATTTAAAGAGCATGTTTTACTTTGATGCTTGGGATTGTCACTTTCGATATTTTGTGTTTGCATGTATAAATATTTAACTTCCTTCAGTTTTACATGAATATAATAGGTAGGGCTGATTTGGAGGATGTTTTGTACTTCAAGTGACTACCAGGAAACAAATGTATGACAATTAACCAAAAGTATAAATTAATAGATGCTTATCAACAGAATGTGGCTGATGTGATGTGTTTATCTGACCAGTTATGGGGGCTACTAGTAGGATGAATAAAGTACTGCTTTCAAGGATAAGGCTACTAAATTCTAAAAAGGAATTAAAAGAATATAGAAAACAAAGGATTCAAGGTATTTTCAAAGACCATGATAAGATATATTTTTTTATTTTACTTATTGCAGGATTTGTTTTATTGTTTGCTTTTATTTTTCTTTCTTTCTTTCTTTCTTTTTGGGTGGATTTAGCATACAGATTTCACTTACGTTAGTCTAGGGTGCTTTTTATAATTCTTCATTCTGGACTGTTTTTCTATTATAGTCATGGCAGGGAATTGCTCCTAAGTGATAAATTAATTTACTAGCACAATTACAGAATTTATTAACCACACGGACAGATTGATCTCTTTTAGTCGTTTAGCATTTTATATAAGCAAGACACTAAAGTAATCTATAAAGAATATTCAATTAAAAGAATATCTGCGGACATTGCCCAAAAAATACAAAAGAAAAGAATATCTCTAGAAGTGCTCTTCAGGCTTACTGGAAATCAATCAGCTGTGGATATTTTTAAATGTAGCCCTAGTAAAACAGTGCAGTATGTTCATACCATCTCAGTATAATGTCAAACACATTTACTTGTCTGAAAACACGTTGGAGATGTGAAACAGTTCTCATAAATGTTGAATACCCGAATCAAATATATAAAAATCTAATCTGATGAGATAGCAACAGGCGCAGGATAATCTGGATAGCTCTTTAATGACCTTACCCGTAAGGTTTGATGATATATTTATACCTTTTTGCTGACTTGCTAAGGGTAAAATTTTAGACCTATGATTTTTTTTTTGTGGTAGAATGATCTTAGCCCAATTTATTTCTGATTCATAAAATACCTGCCAAAAGCCAACATAGGTCATATTTAACTTTTGATTTGCTTTTTGACATTCTCATACTTTGACCCAAATACAGCAGAATAATTTGTCGGCAAAAAGGACACTAGATTAATATGATTTCTGTATACTTTTGCGAAATCAAACTTTCACGTAACTTTTTCTGCTTGCATTTCTTTTTATGGTTAACTTTGTTTAAAGTCAGTCTGAAAGCTTTCATAAAATACTAAGAAGTTAATTCCCAGGTTGCAGCACAATCAGCATAATAGAAAAGTAACAAAGAAAAGAATGCCAACAGATGATAGCAGTGTCATGTCAGCAAGGATTAATTCAGTCACTAGCTCCTGCTGAGAATGACACGATTGATTGTATCAGGGGCACTGACTTCAGTGGAGCATATAATGACAAATCATTACTGTTCTTTATGCCTTTTAATAATAAGCTTATACAAGCCTTTCTCTTTCAACTTGTTTTGTTAAGCGAGTTTCAGACAATACATTTTTGAGCTATCGTGAGTTAATGTCTTTTTTGCAACACAGCTAGAGGCCAAGAAAGGAAAAAAATAAAACCGTATAGAAAGTGAATGAAAGAAATGTTTAGCTCTGTTGGGGAGCAGTTTGGTTTTTTAGCTGACTGATTTTTAAGATGCTTTTGAAGAAATTCCTGCTGGCATCTCAAGTAAATAGATGGGTAGGGAACTGTATCTTGGAAAGATAGCAAAGCAAATAGGATAATATCTTATTCTGCTTTTGTCCATTTAAAAAATATATTGAATTCTGTTTTCAATGTTGTACTTTCTATATTGACAGTTCACTGTAGATTTTGTAAAACTGCTTCAGGCAATTAATTTGTTATGTACTAGTGCTTATTGATTTGTTTACAAAATGGCTGTCGGATAATGTACTGGATAGCAGGCGAGTTGTTACTACAATACTGGCAATGAGGGCTGCCAAACCCATAATCACTGTTACACCAGTCATTCCTACCTGAGCTCCATGTAATACTGAAGGTCAGCATCATATCAAAATGCAGTACAGCATAGTAAATGTAAAACTAAAATAACATGTAGTGACTATACCTTTTATTTACTATGAATTATTTCACTTGAAGAAAAAACAGTTAAACGGGCTTACAGGTGAAATGTTCTGCTTCATATGATAGTGAGAAGGTGTGGGGATCAAGGTTCATTAGCGACTTAGGGATACTCCTGGGGAAGAAAACAAAATCACTGAAAAAGACTTCAAGTTTGATAACTCTCACTACCAGGAGTTATTTAAGCATAAGGATATGCTGTTCTATAATACATCTGTAAATAACAAATCTGCAGTTGTAACATTTCTTTTAATTATTATTATTAGTAGTATTTATTTATTTATTTTGTTTTTTTTTTTCATAGTACCGATCTGGTTTGCTTTTCTAAAAACTTGGTTTGATAAGAATTTTGTCCCTGTCTAAATGGCTACATTCTCTTATGAAAGTTGAGTAATACGTTATTAAAGACATGAGCACAGTGGTAGTTGAATTATAGCATTTTGTAAATCTAAAATGAGAATCAAATTTTAAATAGTGATTATACATTTTGTCTAAGCATATGATTTTAGAGAGTTTGGAGGCAGAATTCATGTTATCTATAGTACTCCAGTGAATCAAAGTTTTCTTACGAGAATTTATTGATGTCAGCATCTGTGATGTGCAGTGATCCAGGTGAAGATTTTTATTTCTGGGGCTTACAGCTTCTGAGAGAATGACAAAGATTTCAAGCCACTGTGGCATGATGGAAGAAATCAATAATCCAAACCACCTGCAATCTAGAAGGTGTCTTGGCAATGGAGTAGCCATGTGGGGTTGGGAGTGAAGCAGTCAGTGCCTACTCATCTAAGTGGAAGGGCAGTGGTATATATCTGCTATGGCACTGGAATTGTGTCCCATGTGACAGAAGTCAGGATATAGTTATCATGTTCTAAGGTAATGAGTGCAATCCCCTTCTCTCCAACCTGCTACACTGTAACTAGAAACAAGAACTGCAGCAAAGCAGGTGTGCATATTTCGGTCTATATTGAGGAAGCATGTCAGCCACTATGTAGCAGCAACAGGGAAAGAGTTAGCCAGACAACCCAAAATACAGCAAAGTTAATAGATGGCAAGAAATGGAGAGAAGAAAAGCATTACAAAAGGAATGGCAGCTATGTTTTAGAAAATAATTCTTCAACAATATCACTAATCATCAAACCGATATTCTGGACAGCTGCAGTCATAGAAAATACATAATAAACAATGTAGATTGTTGGCTTAAAAAAGTTTTTTTTTTACAGTGGAACAGGTCATTTGTTACATCCTTAACCCCTTACATATCTAAATATAGAAACCATAAGACCATATAGCTTTGGAGGAAAAAAAGAAATTTCCTGATCCCATCAATTTTCTGATCTTGTTAATGTTCATGAATGTTTTGTTGAGAAATTCAGAAATTGATGAATATAGGCTGAAGATTCCAGTTTTGGAAAAACACTGTGTAATAATTGTGAAGACTTCCAAATTATTCTTCATTTTACTTCTGGAATGGACCTCAAAGTGGTAACTTCCTTGTCTACAATAACTGGCACCTTTACCGTGCACCTTGGTTATACCATGGGTCTGAGCAGTTCTAAAAAGAAGAGGAGACTCATTGTTTAGACTGATTACCATTTCTTGAGATTCAGCTTGTCTCCATCCTATTACACCATATATTGCAGAACCAATACGATACAATACCATACTGATTTTTAAAAAGACTAGATCCAAGAGGTCTTTTGGAAATATTGAATCTGATGATTTATATGGAATAGAGGCATGCAAATGAATTAATAATTTATTATAATCCAAAAAAGTAGTTTTGGGATACACGATAGGGCCTCTGTTTATACCCATTTAACAGCAATATCATCATCATCACCATAAATCCACTTTTTAAACTTTAATATGTACAACTTTTTGAGGATTTTTTTAAAGGTGGCAAGAAGATTAAGAGTACAATCTAGAAATTGAGTATTGATGTAAATAGATTTCTTTTGCTAGATTATTGCAAAAATGCCTAAGACATTTGCATATAACAAAGAGACTACTATATTGGCTTATGAATTTGCTGAACTGAGGAACAGACCATTTCAATAAAGATTTGATTCTAACAGTCCATAGTCAAGTTTTCAATTTATAATAATTTACCAGATATAGCTGATTAATGGGACAACATAGCATTTTATACAATCTGACTAAACAAGATGTTTCATGTATATCACATAATGTCCTGTAAAAACAGAATACACATATCAACTAAAAAAACAAACAAAAAAAGCAGTCATTTTGGAAAAACAATACATAAAGCTTGGATGCCTAGAAATAAGGTAATTATATACAGCTGACACTGTGGGCTGGATTCATAAGCAGTTGCATAATAGCACTCTATTTGGATTTCATTAAAGGTTTTCACATGATGTGCAGAGCCACCAATCAAATGGAAGTAGCAGAATATGATACTGAAAGCATAAAGAGCAGACATGCATGCTAATTAGCTGGTCCAATGTGGTGGAGCTATTCAGGAAGTTGTAAAGCAATTGTATACACTGCGTGTAGGCTTTTAGCTTGTGCATCAAAACTCTTCAGAATACAGCATGATTGCACTTAGAAAAAACATGTAAGAGGTTGCTACTGCAATTATTATACTGTATGTGCAACAGACTTTAAATCAGGTTTCTGCTACTGTTGCTGCTGCTGACAGATACCAGGCAAGAAGAAAAAGGGTGTCTAGACCTTATTTGATGTATCATGGACTGCATGACACAGAAATTGTTTAGAGTTACAGGATGGACAGGGAAACACTGGAGGAAATATGAAACCTTTGCTGTCCTCATCTAAGGCCTCATGGAAATCATGGATAGCCCATACCACTGGAAACAAAAGTATGTGCAACATTATATATACTAGCTATTGGTACTTTCCTGAGAACAACAGGAGATATATTAAGGGTATCAAAGGCATCAGCCTGTAGAATACTACATCAATTTTTGAATGCAGTGCTACTACATGAAAGGGATCGCATCTGTTTCACACGTAGCCTATAGCAGAAAGGACCATGCAGGAATATTATACAATAGTACATTTCCTTGAAGCATTGAGAGCCATAGGTTGCACACACACATAGAAATAAAAGCCCCACTGATGAACAAGGAAGGGAAGGATACATCAACAGAAAATATTTCCGCTTTATAAACTGTCAGGTAGACTGTAATGCCCAAGGGATAATCCACAATGTCTGTGCAGGTAACCCAGGCAATTTCCATGACTGACACATATGGCACACTTGTGAACTGTACACCAGGTTTACTAAGTGTGGCATTCCTTGAGGGCATCTAATGCGGGATGCAGGTTATGCACTGGAGTCTTTGCTCATAAAGCCCGTGAGAAACCCACTTAACCACACTGAGCAAGAATATAATGAGATCCATGCTCAGACTAAGAATATTACAGAACATGTGTTTGGTTTACTTAAATCAAGGTTCCAGTGCCTAGACACATCAGGACCTGTAGTTCAGTACAACCAAGGCACATCTGCTGAAATACTTACAGTCTGTGCCATGTTACACAATATAATTCCACAGCAAACAGCTTCAACTGCAACAGGAAGGGACAGAACTCCAGTTTCAATGACCATAGGCAGGGCCAGCAAACAGCAGCAGTAGGAGGTACAGATGAGAAGTCTAAGGGAGATCCACAAGTGCAGATGGTACTGGCAAATGAAAGCATGCACTGTATGCCATGACTCTGGGTAAGAAGCAAAGGATAGCACACACAATCACTACATAGGTCAAATCCTAAGATCCCATGCACATACAAATGGCAAAACCGATGACTGTCAGACTCCACAACCTTTACTTAATCATGTTATGGCTGTGTTCTGATAACATCAGACAGGGACTACCCCCATGGGCACAATTGTTACCTGAGGTAATGACAAGGTAAGTGTAAAACCTATAAAAAAAGTTATATAACTGAGTACTGTCACATGAAAAAGTAGAGCATTTGTTTGAGGTGTATGGTTCTGTCAGCAATATCTCCACAGTCAGATTTTTGCAACATACCATTAGCTATAGTGTGCATCAAGCATTTCAGTTTATCACCATCTATAAAGCATGGAACAGGTCAATTATGCCCTCATTTGCACAATTATACTGAGAAGCGAGACAGATATACCAGATGCTTCCACTGCTGTAATGACAATACCATCTGATATACAATGCGGTTCAACAATAATAGAAACAACCATTCAGACATGAGTAGGATTAAGAAACCAACGACTTCTCTTCTGCAATACATGTTGATAAGTGCAAGCATGTAAATAAGCAAGCATTAGTTATCCACTGTCTGCATCAGGTATATATGCAGCCCTGAATCACAAACACATGGGCAAAGAGCAGGGCACAGTCACTGTCATTTGCACAGGGCGGGGAATGGAAGAAGCACAAGGCTGACACCAAAGCAGTGAGTGTTGTGCAAGTAAAAAACACATATATCATCAAAGCATGCAGAGTGCAGGGCCAGTAACAACAGATGTATAACACTCAACAGTACTGTTTAGATAGTTTGCATGTGTGTGAGGTGGTATGCATAAGTCAATTCTTTTCAATGCATGTGTGTCTTTATCAAATGCTGTGCTGGCACTACTTCCTAGCATCTCTGACAGGTGTGAGTCATGCATGGTAGAGTAGTCAGTGCAGTATCATCACAACAAACCCCAAGAATCACTTTTGCCAAGGAGTTGCATTGCTACATCCACATTCCTGGCAAGAAGTCAAGGTGCTACCTGATCATGAGTGATGCTTACTGGATGAGCTTTCCTCATGACTATGACCAGGACATTGACCTGTCTGGGTGCAGACACCACAGTCAGTGATGGATCAGGGAATGTAGTGTCACTACAGGAGTGGGATCTTGCATGGTCATGTCTGTTAACCCCAGAAGATGTAGTAGCTCCCTGACCACATGGATGTCCACCATTCCTCAACAGACATTCCATCACAGACAATGTCCAATCCAGTGTATCTTCCATCCTGTTCAAGAGTTGCCCACATGGTTCAGTGAGTCAATTACATCAGAATGCATGACATTTAGTAGTCATGCTATCTCTTTCAAAGACTTAGGGGAACATGCCTGTGCCTCCACTGTAGTCCAAGCCATACATCTGGTGGCACTTAATGACATACCAGCATCAGGAGTAGGGTGGACAGCAGACTTCCTCTGAGCACCCCTATCAGCACTCCTGCATGGCATAACACCCTCACAATGGCATTGGGGAGAATCAACCAGCTCTGGACCCAGAGTAACCACACTACCCTGATCATTGCTGCCACCCTTAGCCTGTCCTAAATGAGAGGCTTGTCCATCATGGATATGCTTAGACATACTGACTGTGTCTGAAATATAGGAAGTGGTTGTGTGAGCTACAACCTCAGTGTCAGACTGACTGTCTGCATACCCAGACTGTGTTTGTTCATTGCCACACTCATCATTAGAAGCTACCGATAATCTGGCATAATGCAGGAGTTCTATAGTACCAGGCTCAAGATCACTTATGATAACAAGTAGTAAACACAAAAACAGAACAAAAGAGAATAAAATTGGTCATATTTATTCCTTATATGAAACATATGTTAAAATCTCTCAGATGCTAAAACAACACAAATTACAATCTTATGTAGACCTGAATCCACCTTATAGACAGTAATACCAATAACCAAATGTGTGCTTACCATGTGCAGATGAGCTGGCAATCTGCAAACAAGATGTACCTGTATGTGAAGAAAGGAAAGGAAAGAAAGCTGATGAGTATCACAATTCAAATGAAAAATGGAAAAAAATTCCTTTCACAAGTGCAGATTAAAAATCTTCTCAGACAAAAATGTAGTGAACAGTTGGATTCCCTCCAAAACACCCACTTCTAATTCTCCATGACTGTGTCATTTGACAAACAGTTATCACTGTCTCTCTCTCTCTCTCTCTCTACATATATCTATATATATATATATATATATATATATATATATATATATATATATATATATATATATATATATACATACATATATATGTATGTATGGGTTTACTTCACATGATCGACAGTTCATTTGATCGACATTCATTTGACCGAGACCAAAACACCTAAACTTCAAAACACCTAAAACCCATTTGATTGACACTCATAACACTGACACATGAAATTAAAAGGATTATGCCCTTTTCCCCACTGTAGTGCAACCCTGGAGTTAGTATATATAGTTAGGGGGTGTGTGGGTGCACAGCATTCCACATTGGGGGGTGTGGGGGATGTAGCCCCCACATAGTTTAGATAAATATTTTTTTCTGTAAAGAGTTAGTCATTTCAGTTATAAGTATTCATGTGCATGTTTGAAATGTATGAAGTATGTGGGAGGGCTGCGCCCCCCCACACCCCCAACTATATATGCTAACTCCAAGATCGCGCTACAGTGGGGAATTTCATGTGTCAGTGTTATGAGTTTCGATCAAATTGGGTTTTAGGTGTTTGAATTCCGATCAACTGAACTGTTGATGATGTGAAGTAGAACCATATGTGTGTGTGTATATATATATATATATATATATATATATATATATATATATATATATATATATATATATATCTATATATATAAAATGTGTGTGTGTGTGTGTGTGTGATGTATATAGCTTTTTTGTTCAAAGAGGTTGGAGGTATGTGCCTACCCCTAAAGTGAGAAAAATATAAAATCCATGTTAATTTTTTTTTTTATCATCCCAAGTAAAGTTTAAGTGTTACTGAGAGGGTGTGCATGTCACACAGCTGTTCTTAGCATTACTTAAATATCCCAAGGAGCTAAATAGAAATATAGAGGTAAAATTATCAAAGCAAGATAGCTTAGTGATTACAGCTTGCACTTTTCATGCAGGCATTCATGGTTTGAGCCGCAGTGAAAGCTGTTCACCTTTACATGTAAAAGCAGTATTAAAATTCTCATGCTTTATTAAATGAGGTAGTACATAATATTTATCAACCAGGGTAGTGTAGTAGGTTCAAAATTGAGGTGTCAGTCCAGAAAATATGTGAAACTCCCATATAAATGCAAATGTCTCATACAGTATATTCATACAAGAATAAATGTAAATGAAAGCACATAGGGGGGTGTCATGGAAGGTGAACATAAAATTATAATATGTCAGTAATGATGAATGAATCCTGTACACCTGATAGTCTATAAAATGAAATTTGAGCAATGCTAACTAGTGCTCAGCTCTGCTTAGCTGGTGTAAGCATTGCCTAAATATAAGTGCTAAGCAATGAGTAGCCCAGCTAAGCGGATTTGCGCATTGGTAAGCAGTGCTCAACATCTGACCCTGTAAACACTGCCAACCTTAGCTAAGCAGGTTTGCCCATTACTTAGCTTAGCTCAGCATAATCAAAAATGGTCCAATGATGGCAAAGGGTGGGCAATCAGACCTATTTAAACCTCACAGGTAGGAATACAACCTATAACCAGTTGTAGCTAATCACTGCAGGCACTATGGCAGGAGTTGGTGAGAGATCGCACTTTCAGGCACAGTGCTAGGGCATTCAAGAGTCTAGGGTCATGGTTGGAATTCTAGTAAAAGACCATGAGGGGAGACTGCTGCAGAGCCAGTACCAGGGCTCCCAATACAATGCAGAGGCCTGGGACTGACACACATGATCTCACCAGTGCCCCTGGCATCCCTTGGACTGGTGAGCAGGTCTGGCACCATTTCACTGACCTCAAGCATAAGAAGAGGGAGCTCTTGGTCCAGTGGATCCAAGATGCATGGGCAGCGAATGCCCCAAACATGTGTATCAGTATCAATTGCCAAAGTCCAGCCTGGGTATATGGATAGGTATGCATAAATGTATCTCTATTTCCTGTACAGCTGCAGATGACAGGACCACGAATGTGGACGCCCATGTCAGCAGGTTGCTAAGGCTGTGATACGAGGCTGTTGAGTACAAATCTAACATGCAGTATTCAGGGCAAATAAATAGAAAGAAGTAGAATGTCAACTGCCAGTAGGTTAAAATGTGCATTGTCTGTAATGAATAAATAAGATGTTAGCAGAGCAATACTGATGTACAGTGTATATACCAATAAAAGTGTTGGTGCCCTTCAATAAAACTAAAAATCCCAGACTGTTGTCTTTACTTTGCTATGTACACTTTCCCCTGCCACCAATTTCCAGTCTCCAATCTCCTTCAGACTGGCCCTTCTACATAAGATATAATCCACCTGTTGTGCATCTTCCTCCACTCTTGTATGCCACCCTATGCTCCTCCCTCTTGTTAAAATATGTATTCACCACAGCCATGTCCAACTATGGCTCTAACAGCATGAATCAATTGAGGCTCATCTGACAGAAATTGTGGAGTTGTACGGCAGGAGATTAACTATATGAAATGTTTCATAAACCAAGATCTGATCTCTGAATAGTAATGTTGTGTTAACCACTGTTTCCAGATTGTAATATGTCAAAGTAGTAATACACAGTGCAAGAACTATCTGCCATGCATGAATGTCAGAATTACAAGGTCAGATTGTCCAAACAAGAGAGTATTAGGTAGAAAACAGTCAAGTACAAAATAGCAGTTCCCTAATAGCTTGTTGTGATAAAACACAACCTCATTGTACCTTTTTGCACAAACAGGAACAGTTCGAATCCCAGGAGTGGCTGTAAGCTGTATGCATAATTTCACCAAAGAATATGTGAATATGTGTAGAAATAGTCAGGTAGTGTTAAAAGATATTTCCTCCACAGGTCCACCAGTTAAGAAAATATTTATACTAGTTGTAAGAAGGCTGTACTTATATACTGTGTACAACACCCACAGTCCAACCCCAAGGCTGCAAATGACAGCAAGAGAAGTACATACACCAAGTAGTCTCCTCCAATAAATGTCCCTCAAGTGTCACACTGTCATGGCTACTGGTCGCTGTTGCCAATACCCGGGGTGACTGATAGAAATCAAGGTGGAGTAAGGCAGTAGCACACACACCCACAGCATGACTGCAGGGCACCCCTGTCAGTGTCACATATTTATTTTATTTATTTTATTTTATATTTGTTGACCGGGATAGTCTGACTGGATACATATCCATTTTCAATGGAGGCCCAGGGAGAAAGGCTCCAAAGGTATACATATACAATCATTACAATGTCATATGGAACATGCATAATCATAACATAATACAAATATGACACATTTTTCAGTCTAGTTAAATGAGTGCCTCTTTGGACCTCTTCAAAAGGAACCTTAGACTGGATGGGGAGAAAAAAAGGGACCCAGGGATCCGTCAGTCGCTAGACAGGACAGGGGTCCAGGAAAGTAAATAATGTGGGAAGAAATAGCCAGGGAATTGTTTGGCTAGGCTTGTGTGAGCCCTAGGCTGATAGCCTGCTAGCCAACCTCCTATGAACCTTATGGAAATATACCACATTTTATAGTACAGGAGAAGGGGGGAAGGCATGCCCAAAGGCAGGTAAAGGCTAGGACTGTAGTAGTGAGGGTCGGAACTTTGAATGTTGGCAGTATGACTGGTATAGGGAGAGAGAGCTAGCTGATATGATGGACAGAAGGAAGGTTTGTATATTGTATGTGCAAGAGACCAGATAGAAGGGGAGCAAGGCTAGGTGTATCGGAGGTGGGTTCAAATTGTTTTATCATGGTGTGGATGGGAGGAGAAATGGCATAGGAGTTATCCTGAAGGACAGTTTGCTAAGAGTGTTTTGGAGGTGAAAAGAGTGTCAGATAGAGTGATGTTTATGAAGCTGTAAATTAATGGTATAATGAAGAATGTTGTTAGTGCATATGTTCCACAAGTTGGGTGTGCGATGGATGAGAAAGAAAAATTTTGGAGTGAGTTGGATGAAGTGGTGATGACTGTACCCAAGGGTGAGAGAGTGGTGATTGGACCAGATTTCAAGGGGCATGTTGGTTAAGGGAACAGAGGGGATGAGGAAGTGATGGGTAGGTATGGTGTTAAGCAAAGGAATGCAAAAGGTCAGATGGTAGTGGATTTTGTGAAAAGGACGGACATGGCTGTGGTGAATACATATTTTAACAAGAGGGAGGAGCATAGGGTGGCATACAAGAGTGGAGGAAGATGCACAACAGGTGGATTATATCTTATGTAGAAGGGCCAGTCTGAAGGAGATTGGAGACTGGAAATTGGTGGCAGGGGAAAGTGTAGTTAGGCAGGATAGGATGGTGGTTTGTAGGATGACAATGGTGATCAAGAAGAGGAGGAGTGTGAGTTCAGCACCAAGGATCAAATGGTAGAAATTGAAAAAGGGTAATTGTGAGATGGAGTTCAGGGAAGAGTTAAGACAGGCACTGGGTGGCAGTGAAGAGTTATCAAATAGCTGGGTAACTAAAACAATAAGGGAGATGCTTGGTGTGAGTGACATCTGGAAAGAGGAAGGAGGACAAGGAGACCTGGTGGTGGAATGAGGAAGTGCAGGAGAGTATACAGAGAAATAGGTTGGCAAAGAAGTGGGACTGTCAGAGAGATGAAGTAAGTAGACAGGAGTATAAAGAGATGAGGTGCATGCCAAAGAGAGAGGTGGCGAAGGCTAAGGATAAGGAGTATGAAGAGTTGTATGAAAGGATGGACACTAAGGAGGAAGAAAAGGACCTGTACCAATTGGCTAGACAGAGGGACTGAGCTAGTAATGATGAGCAGCAGGTAAAGGTGATAAAGGATAATGAGGGAAACATAGTCACAAGCAAGGAGAGTGTGTTGAGCAGATGGAAAGAGTACATTGAGGGGCTGATGAATGAAGAGAATGAGAGGGAAAGAAGGTTGGATGATGTGCGGATAGTGACTCATGAAGTCCCATGGATTAGCAAGGAGGAAGTAAGGATAGCTATGAAGAGGATGAAGAATGGAAAGGCTGTTGGACCAGATGACATACCTGTGGAAGCATGGAGGTGGTTAGGTGAAATGACAGTGGAGTTTTTAACTAGATTGTATAATGAAATCTTGGAAAGTGAGAGGATGCCTGAGGAATGCAGAAAACTTGTTTTGGTACCGGTTTTTAAGAATAAGGGTGATGTGCAGAGCTGTAGTAACTACAGAGGCATTAAATTGATCAGTCACAGTATGAAGTTATGGGAAAGAGTAGTGGAAGCTAGGTTAAGAAGGCAGGTGATGATTAGTGATCAGCAGTATGGTTTCATGCCAGGAAAGAGCACTACAGATGCGATGTTTGCTCTGAGAGTGTTGATGGAGAAGCACAGAGAAGGTCAGAAGGAGTTGCATTGTGTCTTTGTGGACTTAGAGAAAGCATATGACAGGGTGTCTAGAGTTGTGGTATTTTATGAGGAAGTCAGGAGTGTCAGAGAAGTATGTAAGAGTGGTACAGGATATGTACGAGGGCAGTGTGACAGCGGTGAGGTGAGAGTGATGGATGCATTTAAGGTGGAGGTTGGATTACATCAAGGATCAGCTCTGAGCCCTTACTTATTTGCACTGGTGATGGACAGGCTGACAGACGAGATCAGACAGGAGTCCCCGTGGACTATGATGTTTGCAGATGACATTGTGATTTGTAGTGAGAGTAGGGAACAGGTGGAGGAGACCCTGGAGAGGTGGAGATATGCTCTAGAGAGAAGAGGAATGAAGGTCAGCAGGACTAAGACAGAATACATGTGTGTGAATGAGAGGGAGGATAGAGGAATGGTCAGGATTCAGGGAGTAGAGCTGGCAAAGATGGATGAGTTTAAATACTTGAGATCAACAGTTCAGAGTAACGGTGAGTGTGGAAGAGAGGTGAAGAAGAGAGTACAGGCAGGATGGCATGGGTGGAGAAGTGTGTCAGGAGTGATTTCTGACAGATGGGTACCAATATGAGTGAAAGAGAAGTTCTACAAGAGGGTAGTGAGATCAGCTATTTTATATGGGTTGGAGACAGTGGCATTGACAAAAAGATAGGAGTCAGAGATGTTCGTGGCAGAGTTAAAGATGTTAAGATTTGCACTGGGTGTGACAAGGGTGGACAGGATTAGGAATAAGTATATTAGAGGGTCAGCCCAGGTTGGAAGGTTTGGAGACAAAGCCAGAGAGGCAAGATTATGTTGGTTTGAACATGTGCTGAGGAGGGATGCAGAGTATATTGAGAAAAAGATGCTAAGGATGAAGCTGCCAGATAACAGGAGAAGAAGAAGGCCTAGGATAAGGTTTATTGATGTGGTGAGAGAGGACATGTAGGTGGTCGGTGTGATAGACCAAGATGCAGAGGACAGGAAGAAATGGAAACAGATGATCCACTGTGGCGACCCCTAATGGGAGCAGCCGAAAGAAGATACCACATTTTATAGTACAGTTAAATTTGTAGTCTAACAATCTTCAAACTGGCTTAACAAAGATATTTTATAACCACGTACAGACATAGGATTTGTACACCAGCATGCATAAAAATTTAGTCAGGCATGGAGCAGGGACAAATCCATTCAGACTTGAAATACTCCTTGAGAGCTATTTTAAATTGAAATAGGGTGGTATTCAGAGTAATGTTAGCAGGATGGGAATTCCAATTTTTTCCAGCAGAGTTGGTGAACAGGGAGTTACCAGCTGAGTTGTTGGATTTGATGGTTTACACTAATACCCCGGGATTCATGAAGCTTGCACCAGGCGCATGCATAGCGTAGGCAGTATAATGCCAAATATGGCCATCGAGCGATTCAGGTATGATCCAATTCCACGTGCACTACCGGCGTATGCCAGAACTGAGCAGCCCCTGGCTTAGGTATGCTAATCACCCCATGCGCAGTGTCGCACCATGCAAATGAAGGCATATAGTGATTCATGAAGTGGTGCAGGCATAGCGTAAGCCCACGGAAATGGAAACCAAAAAACACGGTTTACATTTTCCCAAACAGAACATCGGAGCTATGGAAGCGGGCCAGACCCAGGTATCACAACGTTAACATATGCCAATGGCGAAATACACAGCCAATGGCATAAGAAAAGATGCACAACACGTAAAAAATAATATTTAATGTAATGTCCACAGTAACACACAGCACAACTGCAGGGCATGTGTGCGGAAGCTGTAACATAAAGAAATAATATAAAAACGTCATAAAATCGCAACATAATGGAAATCAGGTTTACAGCATAATACACAATGGTAAGCATGGAACACCACAACCAAGGTGCAAGGGTTGCTAAGGGCCTGCGATAGTGTCTGGTGCGGTAACTATGAATTAGTAGTCAATGCCATGCAAATGAGGCAGATAACACTGAATCGCAAATGTCCCGCCGGATGAAGGTTGTACCATACGGCACAGCGGTATAACACCGAGGAGTGGCTCAGAGGAGATACATGACATCAGCAGAGGGGTGTGCCACCGTAGCAGTAAGCACATTGGAGCAATGCAAATCTGGCCTGTCCCTTGCTAAGCAAAGCTGCAGGACAGGGGTGGGGAGGAAGGTATAGAATCGTTTAGCTGAGAGCACACATGGTGCCCAAAAGCGCATGTGTACGGGGATGAAAACGTGCCTGAAACCCAGTAATCAGATGCACACGCCGCGAACAATAGCACAAACAGGAAGGTCAGGGGAAGAAAAGAAGGAAATGCTGAAGTAGGGTAATTGGAATACTAATGAGCAATCAACACCAATCAACCCACGATGGCCAATCGATGGCAGCTGACAAGTCTGCTTGCAGAAACCTGAAAAACAGGATAGGGGAGGCATTGGAATGCAAAGAAAGGAGGGGAGGTATTGGATTGCAAAGATGGGAGACCTGACACAGCAGAGCAAAGCAAACCAACAGCAGACCGGCAGTAGCACACATAATGCAAGATACGCCAGGTCCAGGAAAGTACAAATGAAAGTAGGCTGCAGGATGCACGCCAGAAAATGGTAGGTGCAACGTGCAGAAATGTAAAGGGAAGGTCAAGAGGTAATCCATGGCAGCCAAATGTAATTCAACACCAAAGGCACCACAATAGTAGTTCCGGCAGTAAAACACATAAGATACCCTGTAGCTACGATCGTACATACACACCCTATGACATCATCGGTGTTCACAGCACAATAGTATAAAGTGTGAAAGCACCCTACACACACCTGTGTATTCCCAAACACTGCACCATAGGTGTAAACACACGGGGAACTTTTAAAATGTACATGTTGGGAGCTGCCATAGCTGTGATTCATCAGCATGTGTTAGAGACTGACGGTGTTGTGGAGGATGATGCCGACAACCACCGCAGGCCTTGGAGGAGAAGGAGAGTGTTCAGACCAAGGGTAACCTATCAGGGGCTACATGACCTGGAGATAGTAGAGCATTACAGGGTGGACAGGGACATCTTACAGCAAATAGTGGAGCTGTGCAGGCCACGCCTGAGAACCAGAAACAACAGAGGGGAACCCATCCCAGTGGACACGAAGGTATGTGTAAGCCTGCGAATACTGGCCACAGGTACCTTTCAAAGGCCAACTGGAGATATAATGGGTATCTCACAGGCATCAGCATCCAGGGTACTACACCAGTTCCTAGATGCCATGTTACCACATGCCAATAAGCAGATATACTTCCCCCGAACTCAGAAGGAGTTGGCCAGCAATATGCGCCACTTCCACCATGTGGCACACTACCCGGAGGTACTGGGTGTGATAGACTGCACGCACATACAAATCAAGTCACCACCTGATGAGCATGGTAGGCGCTACATAAACTGCAAGGGATTCCACTCCATCAACTGCCAGGTCGTGTGCAATGCCCAGGGCATTATCATGGATGTGTGTGCTGGCAGCCCTGGAAGCTACCATGACTCCCATATCTGGCATTCCTCACAGCTGTATCAGGTATTTGTCATGGGGGACATCCCACATGGCCATCTTGTGGGGGATGCTGGCTATGCACTGGAGCCATGGATGATGACTCCCATCAGAAATGCACACACCCATGCAAGAATGCCATAATGAGGCACATGCACAAACCAGAATCATCATAGAGCATGTGTTCGGGATGCTGAAATCACGGTTCCGGTGCTTGGATACATCTGGTGGAGCCTTGCAGTACTCTCCAGGCACATGTGCCCACATCGTCATAGTATGTGCCATGCTACATAATATGATCCTGCGGAAGCAGCTGCAGCAGGGACAAAATGGTGAAGGCCCTCATAGCCCACCACAATTGCCAAGGCCATTACAGGCACAGAGGGATTCAGACCATGAACACACTGTGCCAGCCCCAGTAGGCAGACGGAGCTGTGCCCAATATGCCTACACCTTGGCAAAGATGGAACGTATAGCACATACTCTGACAGTGTAGGCCCCTATGGACTGACACCTCTCTACCTGCACACACAGTAAAATGGATGGCACACAGACATGACCACCTGTAAATTGTAATGTATAGGTGGCCCAATGTGTGACTCCTACATAGGCAGCCCTCAAACATTGTACACACAACAGCTAGTGGAACACGGAATGCCAACACCTGAACAGTACATGAGCCTTACAGCATATGGTGGTGCTGTGTGCCTGTCACGTTCCCCGCTATAGATATATATATATATATATATATATATATATATATATATATATATATATATATATATATATATATATATATATATATATGTACACATATGCATATATATAATACAGATAGAAAGGGCAATAGAGTGATATATGTTGATACAGATGGATTCAGTGATATCTGCAAATATAATAGATAGTTCAACGACATTCATAACACCTTGGAGGTACAAATAAGTAGGATACCTCCAACTATGGAATGTGTAACATACCGACATGCGTAACCATGAGGCTGAAAGACCGATAGAACACAGTACCGGAACAGTACAGCCGCGGGTAATAGTATGATGATATGAAGGGACATTTAGTCACTGCTGCCGGTGTTGAGGTCCACGTAGGTACTGTGTTCAACTGTGTTTGTGAGTACCGTAGTCTGTGTATGTGTGCGTTGAGGGTGCCGTGTGCATCTCTGTGTGACTGTAATGTGTGTGTGTGTCCACAACATGTGCCTGTTAGTGCCAAGTCAGAGGTAGATCAGTACTGTAGGTGTGGGTATAGCTAGCTGTAGGCATACGGTTACTACCTGTCCCACAGTAGGAGGGACAGCCCCACCCTGGGCAGGTGTGCCCTGACATAAAACAGTACAAAGGGCAAATGTCCGAGATGGTAGGACATTAATATGTCCCATATATAATGTAATAGTCGTATTTAATAGTTATACCTGTATGTAAGAAATGTAAATGTTACATGCAATATGATAAGTAGCCAAAGTCCCACAGCAATAGGTATGTATTGAGGATAAAAGTATGAGCTAACCTGTGTACTGACCGTGGCTACATGTTGGCCTGTAAACACCGCTGTGTGTCCCGCAAGTGTCCAACAATGACCATATGAAAAGGTGGCAACCCATGGCAAACAGGCTCTTTTACAAACACAACCGCAATGACTGCAAATATCTGGGACAGAAATACAAGGGATAGCTGTCACTTACACATATCCCTTGATATATCGCTGCAATTCCGGAGGTATACAAGTAGCAAGCTCACCTGCAGACGATATAGAAACCAATTAACAACGGCCCAACGTACAATCCCGTAACATAAGTCTACTAACTGTTAGCTCTCTAATTAGGGATGGAGCCCACACACATATATATGGAATACGTAGAAATGCAAGTCCCACAAACCTGTATATGCTACGTACACCCACCGACATCCCCCACACTAGAAACTAAAGCAATACAGACTGTAATAGCAGCACAAACATCCAGTCAGTCAATTACATCTGCAGAACCCTCAACATACCGTGTGAGAGACACAATTAATGGCGTCATGCAAAATTGCAGGCATTGTATAATGGAACAAACAGCCATGTTACAGGTTTTGTTTGCAATAGTCCATTATCAGATGTTGGGATGACAGGTACACCCACATGTTGAACCAAATACTCTACCTGTCACACACAATCCACGGGGGACATGAATCCAAAGTATAATTGTCTCCATGCATAGCAGTTGCAATTACACATAACAAAACACAATACAGACCGTCTCCCCAAAGGTAGGGCAAATAGGCAACGCCCAAGTGGAGAATTCAATTATACCCCACTGTTGCCGGGTAATTGGTGAATGGAGTAGCTGCACAGCTGATATGCAAGTAATTAGTCACTCATGAACACCAATTGGCGGGATGAATCCACATGTTACAGGTATCGACATATATAAGGATGACTTGCCTGACATTCAAACCGTATGCTCATACCGAATACCAGTTGAAACACTGTGAGAGAGATAGAAATGAAACGCCATAATGATAACAAGGTATGTAGAACACCCGATATGTAAGGTTATGCATAGCATGATCTGTATTAATTAGTTTTACTGTATGTATAGCCTGGTTTGCATTAATTAAACGTGTCCGCAATGCATAAAGTGGGAAAAGGTATTTATGTAGTGATGTCTTGCTGAGCAGACTAACGCTTGTCGAAACTGTGTGTCCAGCAATGGGACACAAGGTACACAGCACAGACACCACAAGGGATGCTACATGAGGGCGTTAAACAGAACAATTCCATACAACCCGCCGTCAGTGATAGGGTATGTCCAACAAGGACGTGCCATAGCAGGAGATAGTATATGTTGATATACTGTCACAGCACACATGTGTATGGGCATATAACATTAATGACATATCTAAGGTGGTCTCGCTGTGCAAGTATGCTTTGCATTATGGGATACTATGTGAAATATGTGTAATGTATAGTATTGTAGGTAGATATGACAGATATTCTACACAGCATAACAGGCATATCATGCATACCACAGGTATCATCTATTGGCATGTACAATAACAGGATACATATGGCTTGTAGGCATGGGACATTGTAATAGCATGATAGCTAATCTAAATGGAAGGGCTACCAAGTAACCATGCACAAAGGACATGTAATAGCTTCACAGGTGCATAGTGGGGTACTATGCAGTCTGGCAAGTCCATGTGTAAGCACAACTACAGTGTTCACACTAGTGGCACCTCTCTAGGGTAGTGTCCTGTGAACAGCAGAGCCATGTGTCACCTGCACCTCTGCACAGTACAGCCACTGCAGTGATCCCAGGCCTACATGTGTCTCCCAACCACCAAGGGAGGTATCACATGAACAGTGCTACTGAGTGTCCCTGTGTGATGTACATAGGACTTATGTTCCAAAGCATGGTGAGTGTCCGGTTTGGGAATGTAACCCTCAAGCACATCCCACTCATTGTGGCATGTGTGCACATATCCATGAGCATGTTGCTCACAGTGGCTTTTGCTTATGTCACGTATGAGGAGTATATCCATTAATAATGTTGTGGACATGGGCCCTGTCTGATCAGCAGAGGTCACCCCTGAGTATGTAGTATGCAAATGTGTACAGATGTGGTGTCCGTAGTGCAGCCGCATACTTAAACTGGCAGAGCTCAGTAAACGTCATGGCGTGTTAATGTTGTGGTATGTAAAGCTGTAGCTGTTGTGTAAGGTACACCCTAAATGGGGTGGTGTACCCTTGAATGTGTGTAGAAGTTTCGAGTTCAGAGGTACAATGGGTGCCTATGTACTAGCTACACACCCAGTACAGATAGGTGTGGCCACGTAGAAGGATATCCACGCCACAGTGGCAATACGGTAACCACAGGAGTGGGTGCGACATATATGTGTACTGCAAACATGTACAATATGATATGTATGTAGGGGACTACCACCCATGTAATAGTCAGTGGGTGAATGGTGTAATGCAAAGGTGATGTTCATGCACCTTGTGTCATGCAGCTTGAAGCCATGATAGTCATATCATGTATCTGTCACAGCGACACCCGTATGGATGGAGTCAGTATCAGCTGGTGGAGCAATCATGATGCTTTGTATGCAGGGGTTTGAAAGCTAGGCAGGGAAAGTCCCCTGTGCTAGCCTGTACTGCAGGGAAGCATATACTGAACATGAGGGGCCCTATGACTGAGGACTGTGGTATGCCAAATGTACCTGACATGTAGTAGGTACTATGGTATGCTGGCCTCACTGTGTGTGTCCTGTCCATGAGCCACATTGCATAACATCCTGAGACATAGGGTACGATGTGCAGGTGGATGTGTATGTTGTCAATACCAGAATGGAGAATGGTGCTGAAAGGCAATGAGAGGACAATGTAGGATGTGTGGACTCCCGTACCATCAGCAACTGCCCTGGTAACTGTATGAAAGGAGTCCACCAGGTGTAGGGGCCATGCTCTGGCCCTAACAAGCCCAACCTGGGTGGCAGCAAAGGACAGGAGCCCAACAATGTCTCTGTGAATGATGTCCTTGATGATGTGCCCCATAGCCATGCAGAACAGTCCAGTCAGGTTTGTAGGACTATAGTCCCACTCGTGCATTGTGGTGCCACCTGTGTGTAGTGTGATAAATGCTGCTGTGTGCCATTCAGGGGCTACAATGTCTGAAACAAGGCTATTACTGAATATGGTGGCCTAGTGGGGAGACATGTCATTCAGAGGTTTGTGGACATCACAGCCTGGGATGTTGGAAGGTGACATGGGGCCAGTGTCCCAGGACATATAGAGTGCAGGTCAGTACTGTGTAGGTGTGACCACAGGGACACCACAATGTTCTCGTATGGATTGTGGCCCTGTAGTGAGTGAGAGGGTGTAATGTTAGCATTGAATCCATCCTCCAGCATGTTGCCAACATCACCTGGGTCTGTAATGTTCCTGAGTGACTGTTGTATGTGACAGCAGATGTGGGTGTTGCCATTGACTACTGACATACCACCATAATGCCTGGTGGTACACACCGGAATGTGTCACAGTCATGTTTACGTAGCTAGTCTTGGAGTATGTGATGAGGGACCCTGTGGCCCTACCATGGCTGACCAGTGAGCTACCCCACCCATGGGAATGTACACCACTGTGCAACAGCCTACACCTGTTGTTGTACATCATATGTCCATGGAACATGACCACCAGAGTGGCGTCTGTTATCTGGTGTGTACCATCATGGCTCTGTGTGGAATAGCATGATCCATGCAGTTGTGTACATGCTAATGAAGTGCACTGGGATATGTTTCAGCATTTGTATGTGCATTGTCCATCTGCACGGGTGTCATGACGTTAACAACCGCTTTCAGCAGACGTCTGTAGTAGGTGTTGTAGTACTCATGTACTGTGTATGCTGTGATGGGTGTGGTGCCGGGATGTGGCTAACAAGGTTGATTAGCATATGTTCAGAATCCACCAATGAGGGGATAACCCCAGGTGTGTAACACCAGTCACATGGTGGTAGTGTTCATGTCAAGGTTAATGTAGGTCTTGGAGGTGGTGTGTATGGGTTGATCCAGCAGAGCGGAGGTTATGACTCATGGATGTGTCAGTACATGAGTGGCTATCCCAGTTAAGTGTGGGGTAGTGTCAGTCACACATCAGTAGTAGCTGTCTGAGCCCCACTGTCCAATATACCAACAAATAAGGTATGTTAACCGTGGGGTATGATGTTGACTCTGTAGCTTGTTACAATGTGTATAGCGGTCCCGGACACAGTTAGTTGCACGTGGATCACCTCTGATGCATTGTGCTAAGTAACTAGCCAGGATGTGTGCACAACATAGTGGGATATGGGAACCCCTCAGCTGTGGGTGTGCTGGTCCAGGTATGTGCCTGAAAGGTATGGTCTGTCTATAACCTGTCATTGCAGGTGTGCTCTGCAGAGCCTAGAGGCAGGTCCCAGTCACTGCAGAGATGTTGGAGTGGTGCATTATAAGGTGTGCCTTGCCTGCGTGCATCACAGAGGAAGATGCAAGCATTGTGTCACATGACCCCATGTCGTGCTTGCCAGTTCCGTTCTGCCGGTGACAGTTATTGGAAACTGTGCAAGACAGGCAGTATAGAAGCAGCAAGAGCCTTACATGTGAGCTGTACTCCCAGGGCTGACAGGTGCAAGTCATCTGTGCCACAGCATTGTGTTTGACCAGGTCAGTCAAAGCAGACAGATACCAGATGCCTGTGGAATGACAATAGGAGCATAGGCAACTGTTGAAGTGACACAGTCGGTCGTTGTACAGTGGTATCATGTCCGGACGAATGCAAAATGCTCCCCAGGGCTTGGCCCACACCCTCAGGGCTATAAGACTGGTGAGCTATTGCATGTCCCTGCACACGTAGTCTGTGAAGTGGCATCACAGGGCAGTCACACTAACATGGAGAATGACAGTCACATCGTACCTGGTGAGGTGTGGCATGGGTGCATAGGTTATATTGCAGAACCAGTTACCAGACAGCAAGATGTAAGCGACTATCACCTTGTGTAGCCTGCTGTGTGGAACTGCAGTGTGACTCCCTACAGAGTCACCTATGACTGGTGTGTTGTGAATGTTATAACTCCCTATTGGCTGTATGTGATGGGCACACATGAGTCTGTGGGCTATAAGTTGGTGATGTTGTCTTCCATGATGGGGGCTACCTCTGGTGCCTACACTGAGTATGGAGACGTACTGCACAAGTTGTCCTCGTAGGTGTGGCCAGTGGTGGAGATCATGTGAGACTATGTGATGGGTGGGGTGTGTTGCGAATGTTACACATCCCCAAATGACTGTCAGGTGCAGTCAGGGTTGGTGACAGCATTACCACAGCCATAGCTGTCAACCTCCTGTCCCCAAAATGAGGAACATTAGCCCTCATAATGTGTGACAAATGGGCAAAACGTGGAACACTTACAACTGGCTTACTAACAGCTTCAACTAGGAAGGGCATATGATGGCTAAAATAGGCTGGTTTTACGTATAAAAAAGATATTCTAATGAATTAATATGATTCCCATCTATTTAGCCATGGCTAGCAGGTAAACAATTTCCAACAATGAATGTGTGACAGAACCTTTCAATGTGGAACCTTGAGGAACATGCACCTTTTAAGACCCCAAATGAGGTACGTTCCTCGTAATGAGGTACACTTGAGAGCTATGCCCCCAGCACGGCTGCAGAAGTGCATCCCCCACAGGCTGTAGTGTTGTATGTTGGGAGGTGAGCATTGAATGTGTACATGAGACAATTGCTCTATTGCCACATGTATGACATATCCCTCATATAGACAGGCAGTAGCACTGGTACGTGACAGTTGGACATGCCTGTATATACAACCATGTCCCACAGGATATGTGCGTTACGTGTGTACAACAGCTGTTGTACCATAAGCAAGCTGGGAAGTGTAGGACAGCCAGTGTACCTGTGGGAAATGGTGTGGAATGGGTGCTATAGTAATCAGTAGCTCATGACATGCTCACAAGTTCTGAACAAGTGCCTAGCATGACCATACAATACAGATAGGGTGTTGGATAATATCAACCCACAAGTGGTGATGACAGTCATTTTGGGTGGCACCGCACTATAACCCTGCTGAGTATGGTGTGCATGTCCATGAACCATTATCACTGTAGATGTTAGCAGTACAGATGTACAAGACAGCATGGATGTTTGATTACAAATACCTTTGTATGTCACAGGAGTGTTCCACCAGTGGCCTGTTGACAGACTCACAACTACAAAAGGTGCAAGAGTGACATGTGCACATCACACCAGTGCCAGCTACAGTAGAACAGGGTTAATGTGTTGTACCCCACCCTCATTGTAGCCCATACCACACAGACAAATGTTAGGCATCTGTGTATGTAAGGCTGTGAATGGCCATGACCTATCAGTATAGCTGTGTCAGTGTTGTGAACAACATACAGAATGGGCTGTGTGGGTGAGGTGTGTGACATATGTGCACAGTCTGATGGATGATACCAGCATTGTCACCGCTAGGTGAACATCCCTGTACCCATAAACTACTACCTAGGCTGTGGTCAACATTATGGACACTGTGTAAGGGATGGTGCTGTGCAGTGCACCCCCCGACTTGGTGATGTCTCCAGGCCCCTTAGGTAGTCATATGAGGTACCCATGTCATGTCAGGGTGCCATCCATGAGCACGGAGATCACTGGACAGGCATATACAGCACTGTGGTGACCAATATTGGATCACATACCACCTTTAAGGGGTAATGGCTATGCATGGATGTGCGATACCAGCCTTCACAATCCTCACCTCCACTATGCAGCATGCTGTCTACCTTGCAGAAAGACATTTGCTACACCATGATGATGGACATGCTACATGTCCATATCCTGATCTATAAGACATATGTCATGGACAGCCACCATCCTAATACTAGGATCGCCGCAGGCTGAACAGATCCCTGTGCCATATATGTGACATACTCCCGCCATACCATGCAACCCTGTCCATCAAAGCTGCACATGTCATCCCAGTCATACATGGTGTGATGTCCACATGGTAGATGTACTATCAACTGACTGGATCAATAATGTGGCACTGATGCACCTTGCGGTGGCATAATGGCTGTCTGTTACAGCTTGAAAACCGTGCCCGCACATGCTATGGTTGATAACCATCCCTGCGAATGTCGTCTGACTAGCCATTGTCCCATGTCTATCACATGTGCAATACAGGCGATCCGTGGCAGGATGTTGAACAGTTGTACAGTGCTGTGTAGATGTATATGGCAAAACACATGCATGTACAGGTGTCCATGCGTATGTGTGCATTGTCACTGCTCAAGTCCATTACGGCTGTGTCTGTGTTGATATGTGACATATACACAGCATCCAGGTCAACAGCATTACTGTGGACACATCCAGGCATGTGCAGATAGGTAAGAACACAAGTGCAGGCAAATAGACATGCCCACAGCAAGACAGCATTTACATGGAGTATGAACACTGTAATGAGGTGACACACATATATGGTGATGATATCCAATGCATAATGGGTGTGACATGTGTGACACAAACACGTCAGTCGTGTCAGTGTCATGATGCTTTGCAAAGATAACTGTGCAGATGTAGTAGATGTCATAGAAATGTATGTGCAGCAGTATCTCTGTACATCTCTGAAACTGTGACCTGTCACCATCATTATGTCTTACAGATAATGCCCGTACGCCTCCCAGCATACAGCCGCCAGGAGGATGATGTCCTCATCCCACAGCTCCATGACAACTATGACTTGTTGTTCAGCCATGTGCCACAGCATGCCCAGCAGCGGGATGACCTGTGGCAGGATCTACGCAGGAGGGTGAACGATGTGGGTGGCCATAACCGCACCTACCAGCAGGTGCGCAGACACTGCATGGACTTGATACGACATGCAAAACAGCGTGCCACTGCAATCACCAGGGAACAAGGTGGAACAGGTGGTGGGCCACCAACCCAGCCCCCACTCAGACACATCAAGGAGCTACTGGCCAGTCTGGAGACACCCAGGAACAGCATCCACAAACACTAGCTGCCATCGTGGAGGTGGGTGTCTCCCAACCAATGAGCCTGGAGTTGCCTGGTAAGTCAGTACTGCACATATGGCTATTATATCCCATTTAGTTGCATGTGTCACTGTACATTATGTAAAGTAACAACATATGCAAGGTATGTGGACACACATGCTGCATACTACAGTATGCTACGCTGTGTATGCACACATGTGCATACTATATGCTATTACACAGGTGAATGTGTTCACATGCACAGTGCAACCTGTGGCTGTCATACAGTCATGGATAATGTTCATACTGCTGTGTCACCCCTATACAGGTACCTCTGGCATGCCGCACAGACATGAGTCCGTTGCAGGTGAGACTGTCATCAGTATCAGGCATGTTACAGTGTAGATCTATTTGCCATGTGGCCAGTTAACACTTGCACACCTGATGTTTGTTCCAGTCACGATATACAGGTCGCATCACCCATCATTCACACAGGCCACCCATGTGCAATATATACAAATGAAATGATACACCGACTTGAAACCACAGTACTTGTCATTGCGACATGTGTGGTCAGCTGTGCATACAACGGTGGAGGTGTTCTACAATGGAGGCATATGTAGTATGCATTGGAACAACATGTGTGGTATGCACACAGTACCACACAGTGAGCTGTGATATGGGCAGCCCACAGGTGTCACCATTGTGTCATATGCCCCTGCATTGGGTGCACACATTGTGATGTGCCACCTGACATGTCCCAGACACGTAGTGTTCTGTCTGCAATATTGTCACACTATTGCATGACCTATACCCCACATACCAAACATACAACCCGTTGTCTGCATAGCCCTGTGGATTGTGACATATCTGACATCTATGGGTGTATGTCATATGGGACAACACAGACATGTGAGATAGATGGCCATCACACACATTTGGCCAACACATGTGCACACATGGCCATGGGAGATGGCCAGAGACATGTAGCCACACAGTACATGGGATGTGTATACACCCTGTTGCACATTGTCCACACATGGTCCAATTATAGCCTTAGTTGACCGATTATACAGTTGATGTGGTACACTGGACATCCTAAAAGCCTGTGCACAGCTACTGGAGGTGTCACTGAAGTCTACCATATACGATCTGTTGAACATCACAACTGTGTTGCAGTTATGGCTATGCAATGTGTACATATTATGCATTCTACAGCAATATAGATGCCTCATGATGCCATGCAATGGCACAGTGTCTGTACTTCACACTGTATAGCAATGTAGACTGCTCACACTACCCTCCCATGCTCATGCACATTTGCTAAACATGCATTCTATCTGTAGGGCATACAGACAACACTGCAATGTGAAGCCCATTATGATGCTGTACATGTGTCAGGACACCATTGTGTCAGACATGTATGCATGTTAATGCACATGTCAGGAGATTACATGTCAAGGTCACGTCAGCCATGTGTACTGTTATCCTGTTCTGGGCCACATGGTGTATCACGGGGATGCATGCATACTACCATGATTGTGTGAACTGCATGGCTACTGATATGACACCTGCTTGCTGTAGTGTGCACCCCAGGGAGGTATGCTTACTAACACTATTAATGTCTGAGCTGCATGCCCTCTGCTGTATCACAGGCATGCTGCATGCCATCTGACAAATCACATGCATGGTGTGTGTGTGTGTGTGTGTGTGTGTGTGTGTGTGTGTGTGTGTGTGTGTGTGTGTGTGTGTGTGTGTGTGTGTGTGTGTGTGTGTGTGTCTGTGTGTGTGTGTGTGTGTGTGTGTGTGTGTGTGTGTGTCTGTGTGTGTGTGTGTGTGTGTGTGTGTGTGTGTGTGTGTGTGTGTGTGTGTGTGTGTGTGTGTGTGTGTGTCTGTGTGTGTGTGTGTGTGTCTGTGTGTGTGTGTGTGTGTGTGTGTGTGTGTGTGTGTGTGTGTGTGTGTGTGTGTGTGTGTGTCTGTGTGTGTGTGTGTGTGTGTGTGTGTGTGTGTGTGTGTGTGTGTGTGTGTGTGTGTCTGTGTGTGTGTGTGTGTGTGTCTGTGTCTGTGTCTATTGTACTTTACAGTATTTCTTTGCATTCACAGGTGATGTAGGTGCGTTACCCTCCTGCGGTCCATCTGATGTTAGTGTCCCCACAGATACTAGCGGTGATGAACATATGCATGAGGTACAGGCAGGGTTGTCAGGGGCTGAATCTGTGCCAATGGTTACCATCCCAGCTATGTCCCCCTCTTCCCCGCACACAGTTCTGCTGCCAACACATACCGCATCACCAGTGGCCATAGAGGAAGGACAGTCAGCATCTGTTAGCGTGGAACAGGAACGTGTGGTGGCTACAGAAGGTGTGTCTACACACCATGGTGTCAGTGTAATGACTGCAGATGTGCCACACAGGCATGTGGCTGGTGCTGCTCGTAGGAGGACCTCTGGCAGACATGCACCTGCAGGACAGAGCGCAGCAGCTGGTATCACCAGACGCATGTTCCAGACTGTAATGGCGGCACAGGCACATGCTGAACGGCAGAACAGAGAAGGGCAGAGGCTGCAGAGGGCTGCATCCATACCCTAAATGACAACATCCAGGCATTGGCAAATGCTCAACAGCAGATTGCTGATGTTCTGGATAGGCGATTGGGTGAAATGGTCGGAATCCTTGACCGAGGCATGGCAATCCACGAGCGGGAGCTGTCTGTGCTGGAACATCTGGTAGGAGTGAGGCGTAGGCCATGTGGACGTAGGCCAGCAACACCACCTAGTGTAGGTCAACGTGAGCGTGCCACCTCACATGCCCGCTCCCATAGTGCTGGTAGCAGTAGCAGTGCAGCTGGTGCTGCGCTGTCAACACCAGGACACAGCAGGCCACATGGACGTGGCCCTGGATGTTCTCAGTGGGGACACGGTTCCAGCGGACATGTGTCGTCGGACAGTAGCCACTCTGTACCTCCACCTGGTAGTGCCCGTGCAACCCCAGGCAGGCACAGGTCACATGGCCGTGGACGGACACAGTGAGCTGTACAACCTGGTCTGTACAATCTGGGGCTGTCAATTATACCTCGTGTAGGCCTAACAAATGGCAGAACCGTGTACACAGCAAACACAACTGTAGGGCTCCACAACATCCACATGCATTCTGAACAGACATGTCCAATCAACTCACCGGCCCTTACACACACACATGATGTTATCCATTGGTGCAGCCTATGCCCCTGGCAAACATATCACCCTGTGCATATGATGAAGCCTGTGCCATATCCCTGTCATCCACACCATCGGTGCAGGGTTATGCACAAATATTCTGATGCACAGGGTGAACAGAATAGTGAGAGGTGTATGTAATATTACCTGTGTATGCATAGTGAGGGATGTGTATGTTGCAGTGGTTGTGTGTGAATACTGAGAGATGTGTATGTGACATAGGTTGTGTACTGTCGACATGCACCGGTCATACCATGTAGTGCAGGTGCAGCATGCATTGTGATGTGTTCACGGTATGTGTCTCGGTTACATCTGTAGCACCATGTTGGTTGTGATACCCTGGTTCCCTCCTATGGTGTACTTGCATGTGCCTACAGGTAGCAGTGTTTGCATTCCCCCATGTGTAACTGTGGATTACTCACAGGCACGTCTGGCAATATCAGCATGCTACATGTACCCTCAACCTGACTGTTGGAAACACCAACATGACACAGATGTCCACACATATACTGCACCTGACACATGTGGTCAGTGCCACAGGCTACACTGGACAGAGACGTGACATACATAGCAGGACACATTACAGGTATGGTGACATGGTGCAGGGGTTGTACACAGCGGTCTGGCCAATGATGATGTGAGGTGTCACTTGGTAGCTGGAGGCCACACTGTGCAGCAGTAGGACCCTGTAACAGTACAGGAACATGGCCACATTCACAGGGTGTACACCACTATAACGCACACCCCATAGTGTTCAGGTGGGGACCCTTGCCTATGTGGTCATCACCCTCACAGTACTATGCACCCACACGACGTGTCACAGAGAAGGAACATGCACAGGTAGCCAGTATGGCTGGGACCTATGGCATCAACAGGGTAGTGCACTGCATCACCATTATGGGTTAGTCACCACGTGGGGTTAGTGATCATTTCTCACTGTATATTAGCATACACCCTCACACCAAGCACCAGACATACATACAGACACACACACACTGTGGTGACCACACATGTGTATACGGACAGCCGACGTGTGTGATGCACCACACCGGCCGACGTCATGCTTCCCACACTGACATATGTACAGATCTCTACAACGGTGTACAGGGATGTGTAACAACTGGGACATATTCCCCGCGATATGTGGCATCTCTGGTCACACATTCAGACACACATGGCAGTGCTGGGAATGATACACCTGCCATATGATGACAAGTTTGATAGACATGCAGCGGTATTGATTGCATTATGTGTACCAACGCTATATCTGGCAATTGTGCTGCTATATGCACACGGAAGGTTGTAGGTGTTACAGGTGCCATGTGACATATAGTTGGTAACACCTGACCGCTGTGTATGCATTATGTCAGCACCGTCACGTAACAGCGACATAGCGTACTGTTTGCACATGGCATGATAGGATGGTGTGTGACACAACTGTGAGCCACCCCCTGCACACATACATCTACACAGGTGGTTCACCACTTTATGTACACACATCCCTCCATACGTGCTGTTTGTATGTCACCGTATACAGGTGTCAATGATGGGTCTGCATTGCGACTGCATGTCGTAGTTAGGTGCAACTATGTTACGGACATCGGCCACTGCCCATGCATGGTTGCTGCATGCACAGTACAGATGTCACATGTGTCTCCTGTTGCCATGTTTGTATGCATTGCTATTGTTGGACATGTGTGTTGACATACATAACACATGGACTGTGGTATGATATCATGGGTGTCACAGGTGACCAGTACAAGGGTATGTGTCCCGGTCAACATTGCTACCCCTGTAGTGTGAGCATTCAACAGACATGGACCCACCTTCCATTTGCGTGTGTAGCATTGATTAGGCCACTGTTATGCACGAGGTACATCAAAGGCTATGCTATGTATGTATGTGTTGTGTGTGCAGTCCATGCACACATCCACACAATCACATGTATGACATATCCAGATGTGTGTTCATTGGTGTACAGCAACAGTCATGTGTCACAGCTGTGTAAGGGCCGTGGTATGTCTTGAGCTGACCTGTTCATGTATACTGGTATCATTGCAATGCATAACACCTGTTGGATCCCTGTTGGTACATGTGTACTCTGCACAGCTGGTGTACACCTCTGTACAGCCCAGTGGTCATGTGTCACATGGTGTTGTGGTACTGTAAGGCTGTGTATTGCTGCACCGATGACATGGTGATGACTTGACAGCTACAGTGTACACTGCAGTGTGTACGTGTGACCTGCACCTGTGACAGCTGTGATGGCAGCTGTGTGTGTACAGGTCACTGCATGTGTGACCGCCCTGTGTGTGAGGACAGTTATACCTTACTGTGCCCTTCTGTACTGTGCCCTTCTGTGTGTACACTCCATCTGCATGCATGACAGGCCTTTGCAACAGCTAAGTGTGTGAGCATGCCCAGTATGCTGTTGTGTAGATGGACACACAGTACAGTCCATGTATGCAGTTGTGTAGATGGACACACGGTACAGTCCAAACTGAGACCTTCCATGTTTACACTCCATCTGCATGCAAGATGGCCCTTTGCAACAGCTAAGTGTGTGAGCATGCCCAGTACGCCATTGTGTAGATCGACACACAGTACAGTCCGAACTGACGTATATTACCAAGTATGCGGCCATGGCCAGTGACACCTTGTGTCGGTGATGTCCCTCTGTGCATGGGCATGGCCGTTGACATCCTGTATTGCCATGGTGGTCATCCAGGCAACAGATTTCCATCTTCAACGTCAGGATGGATGCCTACCGAGTACACACTGGGTGACTATCTGGAAGGGTGTACTGTCTGTGGTGCGTACTGTGTCTATGTATTGTTGTTGTAGTGCTCCATACATGTATAGTTGCCCCGAGTACACCACTGCCATGTGTTTGTATACGTCTACCGTGGGACAGTACTATGTCTGATCGTACACTCTCTATACAATCCCTGCCAGCGTCCTGGCATTTGCGGTTGTTGACATGCACCTAGAAGAATGCCTGTGGGACTGCTGTGTTTAGTAATCTCAGTAGCGTGCTCTGTAAATGCGTCATGCTGTAGTGTGATAGGGTAGTTAGGTGTAAGTTCGATTCCCAGCCCTGCCAAGTGTGTGTGTGTGTGTGTGTGTGTGTGTGTGTGTGTGTGTGTGTGTGTGTGTGTGTGTGTGTGTGTGTGTGTGTGCACATGCTCCCATCCGCCTGGGGACTCAGGTTATGCTTTTAGATGCTTCACACCACAGATATATCCTGCTGATGTCTTTGCCTTTGCGGATGTCGACACGCACCTAGAAGAATGCCTGTGGGTCTGCTGTGTTTAGTAATCTCGGTAGCGCATTCTGTAAATGTGTCATGCTGTAGTGTGATAGGGTAGTTAGGTGTAAGTTCAATTCCCAGCCCTGCCAAGTGTGTGTGTGTGTGTGTGTGTGTGTGTGTGTGTGTGTGTGTGTGTGTGTGTGTGTGTGTGTGTGTGCCTCCCGCCTGGGGACTCAGGTTATGCTTTTAGACGCTTCACACCACAGATATATCCTGCTGACGTCTTTGCCTTTGCGGATGTCGACACGCACCTAGAAGAATGCCTGTGGGTCTGCTGTGTTTAGTAATCTTGGTAGCGCGTTCTGTAAATGCGTCATGCTGTAGTGTGATAGGGTAGTTAGGTGTAAGTTTGATTCCCAGCCCTGCCAAGTGTGTGTGTGTGTGTGTGTGTGTGTGTGTGTGTGTGTGTGTGTGTGTGTGTGTGTGTGTGTGTGTGTGTGTGTGCATGCTCCCGTCCACCTGGGGACACAGGTTATGCTTTTAGGCACTTCACACCACAGATATATCCTGCTGACGTCTTTGCCTTTGCGGATGTCGACATGCACCTAGAAGAATGCCTGTGGGACTGCTGTGTTTAGTAATCTCGGTAGCACGTTCTGTAAATGTGTCATGCTGTAGTGTGATAGGGTAGTAAGGTGTAAGTTCGATTCCCAGACCTGCAAAGTGTGTGTGTGTGCATGCTCTCGTCCGCCTGGGGACTCAGGTTATGCTTTTAGATGCTTCACACCACAGATATATCCTGCTGACATCTTTGCCTTTGCGGATGTCGACATGCACCTAGAAGAATGCCTGTGGGTCTGCTGTGTTTAGTAATCTCGGTAGCACATTCTGTAAATGCGTCATGCTGTAGTGTGATAGGGTAGTTAGGTGTAAGTTCGATTCCCAGCCCTGCCAAGTGTGTGTGTGTGTGTGTGTGTGTGCGCATGCTCCCGTCTGCCTGGGGACTCAGGTTATGCTTTTAGACGCTTCACACCACAGATATATCCTGCTGACATCTTTGCCTTTGCGGATGTCGACACGCACCTAGAAGAATGCCTGTGGGTCTGCTGTGTTTATTAATCTCGGTAGCGCATTCTGTAAATGCATCATGCTGTAGTGTGATAGGGTAGTTAGGTTTAAGTTCGATTCCCAGCCCTGCCAAGTGTGTGTGTGTGTGTGTGTGTGTGTGTGTGTGTGTGTGCACATGCTCCCATCCACCTGGGGACTCAGGTTATGCTTTTAGATGCTTCACACCACAGATATATCCTGCTGACGTCTTTGCCTTTGCGGATGTCAACACGCACCTAGAAGGATGCCTGTGGGACTGCTGTGTTTAGTAATCTCGGTAGCGCATTCTGTAAATGCGTCATGATGTAGTGTGATAGGGTAGTTAGGTGTAAGTTCGATTCCCAGCCCTGCCAAGTGTGTGTGTGTGTTTCCAGCTGCATGACAACAGTACATTGCTTTTACAGTATTCACTCACCATAACATCTGTGCGGCGTCTTTGCCTTTGATGCCGCTGTCTACAGGCTAGACGTATGCCTGTGTGATTTCCGTGATCTACTAATCATGGTTGCACGTTCTGTCACTGCGTAATGCTGTTGTGTGGTACAGTGGTTACGTTCGTGTTCTGCTCACAACCCTGCCACGTGTGTGTGTGTGTGTGTGTGTGTGTGTGTCTGTGTGTATCTCTCTCTCTCTCTATATATATATATATATATATATATATATATATATATATATATATTTTCTGCCCATAACTCTGCTCTTGCATGGACAGCTGACTGTTTCATGTATCGCATATTTGCATAGCTTTCACATACCAATGGGGTATGTTGCAAATCCCAACATTGTACATGCAACGTTCGTGTTACGGGTGGTGTTACACGCCCTTACAGGTGTTTGCTGTATAGCTTGGCAGACATCTATCCTTGCTGTACTCTCACTCTCTACTGACATGCGGAGGCTTCATGTATCATGGCCTAGTTTTGCTGTGTGTATGTCTATTTGTGCTGTGTGCATGGCTGTGGGTATGTCCCACTATCATCATTTGTAAAGGTGACAGCCCTATAGGTACTTCATGTAGACTGCTGTGTCATTTGACATGTCAGCACATACCTGCGGACAGTACTGAACGTCCTACTGCAGCATTTTTCATACCTTCTGCGTTATCTTGCAGTCGATAATGCTGTTTCCTCACACATGTATCTGTTTCTGATCATACCACTCCACCTCCTAGAGCAAACATCTGGACAAAGCCTTAACTGATAGTGGGACACATAGGGCAGTATTTACATATTGCTCTTACAAACGTAGATAGTTGACACAATAATAGGTTTTGCATTAGTATGACTTTTCTGACGGATTTGGTGTCTTAAACTCACATGTTTGTCATTATTTCATGACTTCAGTTCTCAGGAATTTGCCAGAATGGTACTGATTTTAAGTGGAACACACCAAACATATGAGGCAGAACTCTGCACATTCTGCGTAAATCTGTACAGTTGCGGAGTATGTGTCTGATACAAGATATCAACTTTCTGACACCAATACACACACTGTATGGCGGCATCACAGGCCAGATGCCATTACATTTATATTGCAGGACACACCCACCCAGAGGGTTGTATTCCTCACACAGGCCAACAGCTGCTTATCCACACTAATTAGTCTATCATGTACCTTATGTGTACGTCGGTATTTGCACTTTCCATCAGTGGCAGAGCTCACGTATGAGTATGGGGGACTGGACATTGTAACGGTGACACTGCATGACACCCTGAGGGACACATTTCTTTTGAGTCTATTAACCTTCCACATTGACTTTCACAGGGCATACGTTGTCATTCACATTTGTCGGAGTACATGCATATGACTTGTACATGTTTTGTCATTTGTCCTGACGTCTTTCTTCTCACCTGTCCACCTAGTATCACTAGTTCTGTACATGTATTTTGGACAGGTTACCTTCATACCCCTAACCTGTACACATTATGGGTAAACGCCCTGACGTTTGACCTTTGCTCTTGTTACATTTGTCATAATAATGTGCCTTTCTGGTAAATTACTGGCAAGGCATTACGAACTGTGCGGTTAGATAATAGTGACTGACATTTCTATGTCATGATTAGTAACACTCATAACATTCATATTCCTGGCTACGCCAGTATTCTATCAACGTTCTGACTTTGTCTGGGGTATATCTAATATAGTCCCTATTTGTATTTCATGTACTATGCCTTAGTGCAGCTGTCTTATTCTGACAGTTTGCCAGGTATGGTTACCATCTTGGTCGTATGCATGTCCATCCATGATAATCGCCTACATGACACTGATATAGGGCCCTACATATTCCCACAATGGTTTATGCAATATCCAGTGGATGGTTTGCCCCATTATTGAGAATATAGGCGTGTGCTATACCCACATCACTCCCACGGGGCGGACCTAATAAATCTCTGCCAAACAACACCTAGGCCCATTTCTGCATACCCATGATTCCCATACCTGACACCCCTCCACAGTACCCATTACACATGTTTAATGTGAGTGGTACTAAAGTGTGAAGACACTTATATGCACTCCCCACTCTCCGGATATCAGTTTGTACGTCATACATTCTATCGACACATGTGTCATTACCCTTGCACCTGCTACTGTTGCATGTACAGCTATATCGTATTTGCTGAGGTCACTTATTTTGCGTCAATGACGGTTGACACTACGTATGGATCAATTTTTGGGGTCCTGCAATGGACACCTATATTCATGTTTAAAGTGTAGAACTTGCTGGACTGTCACTTTCTGGCCAATGGTTTGGAAAGCAGCGGTTTATTCACCTTTCATGCATGTCTGTTTGTCTACCCATATTAGCTATGCTGTGGCCTATTTATGTACATATGTCATATCTACGGGACATATGTTTGTTGTGTATACATATATACATGTACAGTCCTCATTTCATAATTTGCTTTGGTTTACGTCTGTGGATTATGTGTATACACATATATCTATATCCATACCATACCTTTCCACTGTACAGATTGTCACAGAATGTACAGCTGGTTGCCTCTTTATCTTTGGTGTGTTTTTCATAACCTTGTGTCTATCTGGCAATGTAGTGGCATTTCATTAAAGACTTACGTTGGGAAATACTGGCAAGCAGTTCAGGTTACGACTGCATACCCTTCAGAGAATCCATGCTACTGACACACCCATTATTCTATCCACTTTCTATGTTTGTTCTGGCACATATCTGGGGTTTGTCCCTATTTGTACCGGTAGTTTGCATGCCTTTGTCCGGTTTCATAATTTACAGGGTTAACAGGTTTGAGCCATGAATATCTAACGTGGGGGAAACAGCATTCATTTACTATGCTGTGAGCGGATCACACACGCACAGGTGCACTTGCATTTACATGTTGTGGGTTACATCTTTTTAATAAATGTGTGCTTGCACGGCCTTTCATACTTCTGACCATAGCACTTACTTATCTGTAGTCCGGTTTATGGACTGGTGTGAAACACACAGTTCACCTTTATGTATTTAACTGTGTGTACAGCACGAATGCATTCATTACACTTTACAGGGATATCTGCAGTAGTCGTAGGTCAACTGGGACTGCGTTCACGATGGACGGATGCCGGAAACAGTATTCTGTTGCTGTTCTGCCTCATTGATATGCATACCCATAGTACTTAACTACATCAACATATGCCTCACCACTTCACTTACAACACAGGCATCCATTCCCCTGCTGTGGGAAACATGGTACTACATATTACACATTCCGTATTGCCTACTGCTGTGGACCCCAGCTGCATTGTTAATCACTCTGAGGATATGCAGAACACCAGGGCATATAGTCGTATCACATACACATTTCTGATTGTCAGGGTGTTCATGTAGTGATCTGGGTATGGGCTTGTCCGCCTGGTGAACGGAACTTCCCTGGCCAAGTTCAAATGTCAGATGAAGCATGTCGACAGGGAGCTTCTCCCTATTATGAACATTTTTACCTGTATTTATAGACACATGTGTTTGGGCACCTATCAGGAGCTTATTCTGTTGGCTGTACATATTATGGGTGGGGTTGTTACGGTCCATACTCCACGGTGAGGGGGGGGTTCCCATTCACATTTGACTATTACCTGTATTCATTCATATGGGGATTATTTTCTTGGACATGTTGTGACTACAGGTATGCAGTTGTACATTACACAAATGTCATGGGTTGTTACTGTACATATGTATGGACCATACCTCTCGACCTCTTTGAGCAACAAATCTGTGCAAACCCTACATGATGGGGAGAGTAAGAGGGACACATTTTAACTAGTTTCCTTACAAGCTTATAACGTTGATAGAATACTAGGTTTTGCATTGTCATGACTCTTCTGCGGGATGTGGAGTGTTATACTTAATGCTCATTATTTCATGACATCAATCCACACCTATTTACTGGACAGACGCAGGTTGTCGGAGGCACACAACACTATGAGCCAACACTCTGGTCATTCTGCGAATATCTGGACAGTTGAGTGATATGGTATGAACCTCTGTAATATGCTGTTGTGTTCTGGCACAGCAGTAGCTCGGCATTAGGGACAGATGTCGGGACGTGCTGGCAGACAGTTGAGTTTCAGACTTCATACTCTGGACATTAATGCCATTGTGCAAACTGTCATTCTATGATATATCTATGTTTATCCATCCACATGGATATATTCCTGCTTGCACCTGTTATACATTCTACGGATCTCACTCCTCTGAGCTCTCCATACTCCTGCTACTCTCTACCCTCCAGCTTAACCAGACTTAGCTGACACTCACTTGACTCCAAGTATGTCATTGTTGTAAATTTCTGTATTACCACTACAAACTCTGGATTTGCACTGTCTTATTATGCACATGTTATGCATGTGTATTTCCTGACTGTATGCCTTTTACTCTTGTATTTTACCTTTAACATTATGTAGCCTTTATTTCCTTGTATTGCTTGTGGAGCTTTTCTACCTGGGCCTCCACTGTTACTGGGCACTTCTTCACCCAGTGGACTTCCCGGGTACTCAGACTGCACATACATGAATAACTTCTAACAGCTATCTTTGCATATTGTACCTGCTGTTGTACCTTTGTCTCACTTGTAGTCACAGCTCTGTCCAGATATCTAGCTCACACAGGTTGTCAGGTATGGTCGGTCATGCCGGCACACACTAGGTATCCCTCACACTTCATCAGGGTTCTCCTGTTAATGTCGGGTGTCTTCCTCACCCTTCTGCCATTTGCCACTATGCGAGTGTGCGATATATTCTCCCGCATATTTGTGTGGGGACACATGCGTCACGGGAAGGTGTTTTATCCTGGGTACTGGGTTATGCATGACCACTCAGGTCTGGACAGTGTCTTGGACCTGTACTTCACGTTCTGACTTGTGTCCAGATATGTACAGGATTGGACATCTTGTCGTCATACCCATTCTACTATTTACACAGGTTACTTATCCCGTAAGGGATATTCCAGAAATTGGACCATTCCACACAGAAACGATATTGAAATGTATTTTGGCTTTATGAAAATGTGCAGGGGGTTTAACATGCAGGGAATACATGGTTTGCTATCCTGACACTGCCTAGGGTGACAATACCTACTACATATGCATAGGGGTCGGTATGTGTAGCTGTGTCTGCAACGGACCAGTGGGCCACGTACAGGTGGATTTGGTGGACGTTCTGTTACGGGGCTGGGTTGTGTGATGTGGAGGGTATGCTGGGTAGCCCATTATGCAGCCAGGTGTGTTGCATTTGTTATGGCCAGTTCCATCAGGACCAACCTGTGGGTATGTGACGGTGACATATCTATACATTTTGATTGCACATTTACATGATACATATGTTTGTGGGATTGTGTTCTACACTATGGCCTGTCTGCTTGTCTTGCAGCTGTTTCTCCATGTGTTTGTGTTTATGTCCACTTCACCCGCTGCCCCCTCCTATACCTCTGGTTCACCTTTTCTGCATACAACACAGTATCGCCTTTGCAGGTTTTACCATTACCCATCCACCCCTCACATGCAAATTACTCACATCCGATAGCTCACTACTTTTGTTGTTGGGCCATGACACGGCCAGAGTAGCACATTGACTGCCCTACAGGTGTCGGGTACCTTTATGGTTGTGTGGACTACCCTGCCATGTTTGCTTCCCACGTGCTATACCTCACACACATAGGTACACGCCCATACTTCACTTTCGTTACTTAGTTGGTATACCTGGGTACTACCTATTCGGCTGTGTCACATACTAGTTTGGCTTCTACCGATGACTCCCGGGATTTGCAGGCCTGTTGTACTCATTGGGGTGATGGCACCTTTTCCGATGTCCATGCTATTCCTTCCACATATCCGACTGTTGTGGACAATGCCTCCCCACAGTCTATGGTACTGTTTCCACCTTTTCAATTGGCCACAATGTAACATTTGCAGTGGACACAACACATTTTCCATGCCGACACATACCCACGGTCAGTTCGGCAGATAGAACTTACAACTCTTGCCTATATCTAAGCTTTAGTCTTGTAGCATTTCAGTGGCTTATTCTTTTTCTTATGACATTTATGTAATATACGTGTGGAGAACAACTGTTTAATGCCACTATTACATGACGTCTGAGGGATAATTATGTCCTATAATCTCTGCACATTTGCCATGTTTACAAGCTTGTGTCAGGACACATCTGGCCGCAGCGGTACTGTCGCTCGCAAAGTGGGACAGGTGGTATTCTTAGTCGATGGTACGGGTCATACTGTTCCTTTCGGCCTACATGTGTCCTTATTGTTGTAGCTGTTTCTATGCTCCTGATTTGTTTACATGTGTATTCTATTCCCTATCACATTTGTTATGTGGGATACAGACATACCTTTTGTATGTGACTATTACATCCCTTGTGGGATATGATTCAGACATACAGTCACTACATATATCTACATTTCTCCTCGTGCATTTTGTTATGGATGCATCTGCACAGCTATGTACCCTCCCTCACATTATGGGTCAGCTGGTGACCCTCTCCATTGGGCTGGACGTACCTCCTGGCGGCGCCCTAGCATATGATATGTTTCACTTCCACATGGTATAGCTATAAACACTACGTTGGACCACTGGCACGCGTTTTTTCTGTCATTTGTTCAAGGGTAGGGACCTGTTATTCCCTATCGTGCATTTGTGTTTGCTTCTTCATTTTCTGTTCGCAGGGACTATCTTGCATGCTTTGTATACGTTTCAGTCTCCACGGACACTGATAGGTGCGAGTATTACTGCAGGTGGACTATACTAATCAGCAGTTTAGGTTGCTCATTGACAGCCGACATTGATACGCCTCCCTATGCAACTTCGTTACACCCCATGCATTCGCGCATGTTTCCTATGCACATGGCTGTGGCGGCTGCACGCCTTCATTAATATGCATATGGCACTACTACTCCATATATATGCTGCACGGCTGGCGCAAGCCTTACACTGGCCTTGCGCTGAGCTTCATGAATCCGGGGGATAGTCTTTTAGATGACCAGAGTGATCTGGAGTTGGAGTGGGGATAGATGATGTTTTTCAGGGCAGGTGTATTATCTGGTTGGTTAAGTGCTTTGTTAGCAACAATGAGTTGATAATACTGAATCTGCTTGGGTAGCTCTAGCCATCTGAGATAATTTAGATTTTTACAATGATGTGTTCTACAGGGTAGACCAGTTGCAAATCTAGTTATGTTATTATAGCAGCTTTGAGAGTTTATTAAGATCAGATTTATTTAGGTTGGCAAGTAAAGGGGAAGCATAGTAGAGTATAGAGAGTAGATGGGAGTGGGCAATGGAAGTCCTAGCATATGGGGTAAGGAATGGCTTTATCCTATAAAGTGAGCCCAGGTTTCTGTTATTGGTTTTGATTATTTTGTTGATGTGCCCATCAAACTTAAGATTATTGTCTATAATAACTCCTAGCAGTTTTGTATGGGCATCTGGAGAGATAATGGTACTGTTATTAGCCTTAATGGAGAGAGATAAAGCCATGGATCTTTGAGTGGGGTGAAAAGTAGGAGCTTTGTTTTATTAGGATTTAGAATCAGACAGAGAGCGGTAAGCCAGTTCTCTAGTAGGTTGAAAGTACTTTGAGTTATTGATAGCAGCTCTGTTTGCAAGGTGCCAGTGTAGATCAACATTGAGTCATCTGCATATTGAATGCAGATGGCTTCAGGGATTACACTGTTGAGGTCATTGATAAAAATGGAAAACAGAAGTGGTGCCAAAATAGACCCCTGCGGGACATCTAAAATGTTGGGTAGGAGGTTTGAGAGTTTGTTCAGCCATAAGACAGATTGTTGTTTATTGTGCAGGTAGGATTCAAACCATCTGAGTGAGTGATTACCTAGGGACATTGTTGCCAGGGTGCTGATGAGAAGATGGTGGTTAACCATGTCAAAAGCCTTGGATAGGTCCAAGAAAAGGGCTGAAGATAGCTTGTTGTTGTTCCTGTTATAGTTTATTGCATCAGAGAAGGTGAGGAGAGCTGTGGTGGTACTATAATATGGTCTGAAGCCATGCTGGGAGTTAGCCAGTAGGTTTATTTGGGTTAGAAAGTACAGGAGTTGTTTATGGACACATTTTTCCACTATTTTGCCAAAGATGATAAGATGTCTATGTGTCTATAATTGGATAACTCAGTAGAGTTACCACCTTTATGGAGGGGTATGACACGAGATATTTTCCAGATAGAGGGGACTGAGGCTTCTGATATGGACTGATTAGACTGGAAACAGGGTAAGCTACGGTATCAGCAGCTTTTTGAAAATATTCAGCTGGGAGAAGGTCTGCAGCTAGGGTAGTAGGTTTTAATTTTTTGAGTAGTGAACAAATTAAAGATTTAGAGACTGGTTGGAAGCTAAAGGAGGGCTGGGAGCTAGGAGCTGGGAGTACTATCCAGTGGGTTAGGGGAGTTAAGGGGTATTTGGCTCTATGCATATATGCATATGTAACCTTGAATATGTGAATATGGGTAGAAATAGTCAGGTAGTGTTAACAGATATTTCCTCCACAGGTCTGCCAGGTAAGGAAATGTTTATATTAGCCTTAGAAAGGCATTAGTAATACAATGTGTGCAATCATACCACTGCCCAACCTCAGGCCATATGTAGATGTAAAGTGAGGTCATACTTGGAGAGTAATGAATAGAGTAATGCTCAGTGCAGTTGTGAACAATTGAAGAATATACAGTTGTTAATTGACATATCTCTCACTCCCTCACCCTATCTGCACCAATAATTTATACACATAAATCAATAGGTATGTTTTTCTCCAAACCTACTGTTGGGACATGTGTTGTATTGTTCTACAAATATTTAATTGTTCGATTATTAATGTACCCTATTCAAACACTATCACTGGTGGCCTGTTGCTATCATTGTAACTTGCATCCCATTATAATGGCCACTGTGGTTCCATATATGCATGTGTTCTGTTTGCTATGCAACAGTTACAAATCTGTTTTACGGGGTCAATTGGAACACCCATGCATGCTGTTTTTAACTAATCTTGGAATGTGTTGTTCTTGACTAACCAACATATGTTGTAAAACCTCAATACCATAGCACATCTGGGAATGGCGATCCCAGTGGATCTGCCTGTCCCACCTCATCTGGCCATGGCACCGGGCCTCAGCATGTCTGGAACCCAAATCAGGACCTCCTCGTATGCTGGTCCTGCACCACCTTCTGGTGAAACCTCCTCAGGGGATGGGGTCCTTCTCCCCTCCTGGGAAGTGGGTGTGGACAGGAAACCATCACCCTTAGTCAGATCCAGGGTTTGGTGTGTAGGAAGCTACAAAAGGAGTTTGGAGATCAGATACACCAGCTTGAGGGTCACGTGATGCATCTCAAGGGTCAGCTAGCAGCTCCTGTTCAGCCTGCAGCACAATCACCTTTGGGGCTGTGAAGGTGCAGTGGTGACTGCCCATGGGTAAGGACCTCAGTCCCACTGTATCCATTTGGGGGCTCATGGGCATCTGATTCCCAACCACTCTCCCAAGGTATTTATCTCCCACATGTATCATATACCGCCCCTGTCTGCTGTCTAGTCTATCTTGTCCATCTTCCTACCCAACTTACCTCCCCAGATATACCTACTATCCTTCCTCAACATCCCACTCTCACCTTAAAAAAAAATGAGCATCTGTTCCCGAAAAATAAAAAAAATTACGCCC
>NC_056736.1:477194569-477222069 GCF_019279795.1 Protopterus annectens | reverse complement strand
TTGTCCTCATATATCATGCCTTCTACACATAACATGTCTGGCAGTCTGATACATCACTGGGATGATATCAGGAATGAAGTCACTATATAATGATATACCATACATATCCATGTCTTACTGCATGACATCTGGACAAAGCTTGACATACTTGGGGGGCAGAGGCCCAAACACAAGGACATTATTGACATATTGCTGTTATAAACTGAGAATGTCGCTCGTGTAACAGGGTTTGTTGTAACATATCTGTTCCGAGGCATATGAAGTCAGAAACACACATGGATGTTACCATTTATGGACTGCAATCCTCAGAGAATGCTACTGAATTTCCAAGGCCACAAAATGTGCAAGTAACACACCAAATATAAGTGTCCAAACTCTGGCAAGTCTGTGGATAGCACTACAGTTGAGAGTTATGTCAACCACATAACACTGTCAGATTTAAAATCATGCAGAGCAGCCATATCCACACAAACCCTGTCAAACTAGCATTAGTTCAACTGTATAACAGTAATACTTACATTCTGATCCTATGTCTGGAGCATTCTTCTCTAGTTTGTTGGGCTGTCTCCACAGTGTTTGTTGTAAGAGGTATTTCCAACTACCCTCTGTGATGCTGTTTGTCACACACCTCCATGAAGTTCTCCTCACAGGCAAGGAAAGGGGGCAATGCCCACATGAAGTACTTAGTTATACGAGTGTGTTTCCATGCTGTTGGGTATAGGAATGAAACCTCAGCTGTTCTACATGCAATTAATAAGTGGGGGACTCCAAATGGTGCACAGGCCAGCAGCTGCTCATGAGCATTACCTACAAAAGGCAAGCTGTTGCCAATGCAAAACAGATGTATATCCTGCATCTGTCTCAGAGGGAGGGAGAGAGACAAACAAACAAACAAACAAACAAACAAACAAACAAACAAACAAACAGACAGATAGACAAACACACTGAAAGTGAAGGATTATGCCAACCAAACTGAAAAAAAAGTAAGTCAAACAATTAAGCATGTAATGGAATGCAGTAGGGGGTATGTAAACATGGAAAATAGGAAGTTCAACAAATATTATGTCTCAACAACACTTGCTGTACTGATATATTGCTGATCAGAACCTATGGCCATAGCATCTGTGTCTGTCTGCAATGACATAGAACACAGCTCAGGGCCCTACATCACCCCAGGTTAGATGGCTCACATATGACCACTACTGTAGTGTGTGATGAACAATACAGACTGTGACATGGCTATGCCAGCTACTGGGATGTTGCAGATATACATATGTTAATTGTGAATAAAAATATGATATACATGTTTGTCCCAGATATGTGATGGACCTATACAGGGTATTTGAATACTGAAATACCATCACAGCTGTGTGTATTGAACTGCATGTGATATAATGAGCTCGTACCATTCAACTGTCCAGTGTTATGCACACTGACCATATGTGTGCCTCATATTTGTAGTTATTTCATCAAGAGTTGTGTTATGTCTGGCAAATAATTGTAAACCTGTGAACACTGACATTACATCACCTGCTCTTTCTTTTTGCTGTTCCCATTAGGGATCGCCACAGCAGATCATCTATCTCCATTTCTTCCAGTCCCCTGCATCTTGCTGCTTCACACCAACCAACTGCATGTCTGCTATCACCACATACATACACCTTATCTCAGGACTTCTTCTTTTCCTCTTACCTGGCAGTCTCATCCTTTACCAAATATACTCAACATACCTCCCCATCACATGTCCAAACCAACGTAACCCTGCCAATCTCTGGCTCTGTCCCCAAACTGTCCAACCTGAGCTGAACCCTTAACATACATATTCCTAATCCTGTCCACCCTCGTCATATCCATTGCAACTCAACATCATTAACTCTGCTATGTCCAGCTCTGACTAGTGGCTTTTTTTTCAGTGCCAATGTCTCCAACCCATATAACATAGCTGGTCTCACTACCCTCTTGTAGACCTTCCCTATCACTCTTAATGGTACTTGTCTGTCACAAATCACTCCTGACACTCTTCTCCACCACCCTCTCTTCTTCACCTCTCTGCCAAACTTGCCATTACTCTGAACTGTTGTTCCCAAGTATTTAAACCTATCCACCTTTGCAAACTGTACTTCCTGCATCCTCACCATTTCTCTATCTTACCTCCCATTCACACTCATATATTCTGTCTTAGTCCAGCTGACCATCATTCTTCCCCTCTCTTGGTCATACTTCCACCTCTCCAAGGACTCCTCAACCTTTTCCCTACTCTCAATACAGACCACAATGTCATCTGCAAACAGCACAGTCTACAGGGACTCCTGTCTGATCATGTCTCTCAACCTACCTATCACCACAGTAAATAAGAAAGGGCTCATAGCTGATCCCTGATGTACTCCCACTTTCACCTTAAACACACCTGCCACTCCCAACACAGAACTCACCGCTGTCACACTAGCCTTCTACATATCCTGTAGCATTCTTACATATTCTTCCTCCACTCCTGACTTCCTAATACAATACCACAACTCTTCTCTAGGCATCCTGTCATATGCTGTCTCTAAGTCCACAAAGACTCAATGCAGCTACTTCCAACCTTCTCTGTATGTCTCTTTCAACTCTCTCAGAGCAAAAATTGCATCTGTACTGCTCTTTCCTGGCATGAAACCATACTTCTTCTTCTTTCGGCTTTTCCCAGTTAGGGGTCACCACAGCGGATCACATGTCCGCTCAAGATTGGCAGTGGAGTTTTATGGTGTTGATTTGCCAGCCCAGCGCCCAACCTTCCACAGAAGATACACACATGTGCACTCACACCTAGGGCCAATTTAGAGTGTCTAATCCACCTACAGCATGTGTTTGGGATGTGGGAGGAAACTGGAGCACCTGGAGGAAACCCACGCAACCACAGGAAGGACATGCAGACTCCACACAGAAGGCACCCCAGCCGAGGATCGAACCAGGGAACCTCTACTGCTGATCAGTAATCCTCACCTCCCTTCTTAACCTTGCTTCCACCACCCTTTACCATTGCCTCATGCTGTGACTGATCAATGTTATCCCTCTTTAGTTACTACAGCTCTGCAAACCACCCTTATTCTCATAATCAGTACCCAAACACATTTTATCTACTCCTCACACATCCTCTCACTTTCCAAGATTACAGTAACAATCCAGTTAAAATGACCACTGCCATTTCTCATAAACACCTCCATGCTTCCACAGGTATGTCATCTGGACCAATAGCCTTTCTATTCTTAAACCTCTTCATAGCTATCCTTACTTCCTCCATGATAATCTTTTGCACTTCCTGATTCACCATACTCACACCATCCAACCTTCTCTCTCTCTCATTCTCTTCATTCAACAACCCATCAAAGTACTGTTTCCATCTGCTCAATACACTCTCCTTGCATGTGAGAATATTTCCACCATTATCCTTTATTAGCCTTATTTGCTGCACATCCTTTCTAGCTACATGCATCTGTCTAGCTAATTGGTACAGGTCCTATTCTCCATCCTTGGTGCCCAACCTTACATACAAGCCTTCAGATGCCCCATCCTCAGCGTTTGCCACCAGTCTCTTTGCCATGCACCCCATCTCCTTATACTGCTGTCTACTTTCTTCATCTTTCGGACAATCCCATTTCTCCTTTACCAACCTCTTTCTCTGTATACTCACCTGTACTTCCACATTCCACCACCAGGTCTCCTTGTCCTCCTTCCTCTGTACAGATGTCACAACAAGCCCCATTCTACTCATCTCCTTTACTAGCTCAGATGTAGTTACCCAGATATTTGCTAACTCTTCACTGCCAACCATTGCCTGTATTAACTCTTCCCTGAACTCACCCTCACAATCACCCTTTCTCAGTATCCACCATTTGATCCATGGTGCTGCCCTCACACTCCTCCTCTCTTATTGATCACCAACGTCATCCCACAGACCAACATTCCATGCTGCCTAACTACACTTTCCCCTGTCTCCACTTTACAGTTTCCAATCTGCTTCAAACAGGCCCACCTGCATAGGAGATAATCCACATGTGAGCATCTTCCTCCACTCTTGTATGTCACCCTATGCCCCTTGGTCTTGCAAAACTACGTATTCACCACAGCCATGTCCAACCTCTTTTACAAATTCCACCACCATCTCACCTTCTGCATTCCTTTTTCTTAACACCATTCTGCATTCCTTTGCTTAACACCATACCTACCCATTACTTCTGCATTCCTCTGTCCCCTTCAGCAACATGCCCCTTTAAATCTGCTCCAATCTCCACTCTCTCACTCTTGCATACACTCATCACCACTTCATCCAACCACTCCAAATTATATCTGTGTCATCCATTGCACACGCAATTAGCAGAGCATATGCACTAACAACTGTCATCATTACACCATCAATTACCAGCCTCCTAAACATCACTCTACCCAACACTCTTATCACCTCCACAGACACTCTTGGCTTAATGTTCCTTCAGGTTATCCCCTAGACCAGTTCCCCCTCCTATACACACCATGATAGAACTATTTGTACCCAATTCTGATACATACAGCCATACATCCCTTCCATCTGGTCTCAATCGCACACAAGATATCCCCCTTTCCACTACCGCACTCCTAGCCTTTCTCCTCTCTGGCTGCCATATGAGTATCAGACATCCTCCAGAGTATGTCTGTGAATGCAAAGGCTACTGTACTATCAAATGACGTATATGTGTTACAGCAATATGAAGAAAGTGTCACTAATTTTGGCCCATAGCTCACCATGTATGTGCAGTGTCCTCCAGATATCCTGCTCTAACAGGTTGACATGAACAACTGAGATGCAAGATTGTAATTAGAGCGTGCTATACTGACACAGAACAGAAACGTATAGCAGGAATTATCTTTGCACATGTATGTATGGGTACGTGTACCTGGCTGCCTCATAACAACTGACATGGGATGCAAAATGTCAGGTAAATGAGCTGTACAATGTTGTACACGTGTAATTTTAGTTTCTGTGCATTCAACAGTTACACTTCTAAAGCTAATGGTTGTTTCATTGGCCTGACACAGACATGAGTACAAGAATAAGCATGAATATCACATTGAAATTGGAGAGGTGTCCAACTGTCTTATGACCTTGTGTCCATTCCTACTACAAACAGATATATGACCACCAACATAGTTGTATGGCCTAAGCAATACCTTACTTGTAAAACGTGTCTCCACCAAAGTAGAATAATCCCCTTTGTTGGACAGCAGCAATGCACAAAGCACATAATAGGATGCTATATTGGCTGTACAGGGCATGCACCAACTGGGCAGCATGTCAACCATTGTCTGAATGAGCATATTAGGTCACAGGTGGATTACTGTAAGGCTAACTATGAGTACAAATTGGACACATCCACTAAGGGCAATCACAAGGCCATCTTCACATATGTCTGCAGTCTCAGATGCAACAACCAAACCCACCCTGAAATGGTGGTCAATCACACCACATACACACACACACCATAGCTACAGCTAACCTGTTGCAGACAGGTTTAGGGCAAACATCACCCCCGCGGCTCACCATCTTTATAGGTGGATATGCACAGCACATGCTCCCCTCCTCTCATCATCATGGATCAGGTGCAAACTGCCTAATCAAAGTTAGCAAAACAAGTCCACTTGGGGCCTGATAACATTTCTGTCTGCATCCTACATGAACCCAGGCATATGATTTCAGCTCCATTACACACTGCATGCAAGCAATGCCTGAGTACAGTTGACATCCCATCTGCAAGGAACACGGCCACTGTCATCCCTCTACACAAATGTCAATGATGAATGGTGGTTTATGCAATGTACTAGCCCTCATTGGGGGGGGCATGATATATCAGGACAAGGAGTACAATGCATGTCCATACAGTGCTGCTAGGTACAGGGGTATGATGTGTTTGTGAGTGGTGGCTAACAATAGGTAATATTCATGTGCTGGCTCCGTAAATAACTCTGGGCAATGTATGAGGTTCTGTGATGTGTTTCCCTGTTTATGTCTTCCAGGTGCCATTTAGAGGCAACCTTAATACACTGCTGTGGAAACAGCAGTCATAACAGAAGCTGTGATAACACATTATGCTGTTCTTTTTGGCCGTAGCCAGCAAAATCTGTGGGAGAGGACTGCCCTGTGGGATGATGTTGTCAACCCGGTGAACATCTTTAGCTACCCTGGGCAAACAGTGGGATGCCAACCGATGGCACAGATTCAGCCTCCAACAACCTCACCTGTGCCTCAATAGGAGCATCATCATGGTCAGAGTCTGCAGAGACACTGACATCCGAATCAGAGCAGAAGGACTGCAGCCACCATGTCCACCTGTGAGGAAAAAACAACATATGTAAATTACTACCTGCATTATAATGTTTGCTGGTACACACACAAACACACACACACACACACACACACACACACACACACACACACACACACACACACACACACACACACATCACCCCTGCATAGCCCATTTAATGAACACCCTACAAACACACACACACATGATGTCAACCGTATGGCCCAGCCTAGGCTTCTGAAACCCATGCAACACCCTGTGCATATGATGATACCTGTGCTGCATCCCTGCCATCCATACCATCGATGCAGGGACATGCTAATATGGGGCTGATGCACAGGGTGACTTTAATACAATGTAGCTATTTAATGCTGTGTAAGGTGCTGTCATCTGGCATTTGTAATGGGTAAACATCAGTGTGTGTGTACCTTTTCAGCTTTGAAGCATTATTGGTGTAAGTAATGCTAAGTTAATGTGTTCTCACATGCTGCATTCTGTTTGTGTTCCAGGTGTTTCTGTGTCAGAAGGATGTGGCCCTGCAGACATCACCAATGAGGGTTATGGCAGTGTGGTAAGACATCAACAAAGTCATAGCCAAGGTAAAGCTTTATCTGCACACATTTTCCAGGTCTCTGTAACAGTTATTACATGTGCCTCACAGCTTGTAGGACTGGGGGTGTATATAACTCTATGGTGGTTGACATCAGCTCTTGTAGAGTGGACAATGGTAAGTGTAGTGGGTGAAACACACCTCTTATTGCTAAAACCCACTACCCCAGAGGATATTGTGTCGACCAAACACACATAGAAAACTGTTCCCACACACACACACACACACACACACACACACACACACACACACACACACACACACACACACACACACACACACACACACATGCATGCAAAGGATCATAGTTGCCAGTGTTGTGTTTGGAAACCTTACCCATCAAGTTGTGGTACCTCACTGTTATGCACTTATTGCAGGTGGCACAGGACTACTAGTGTGATGCATGTTACAAAGTACTTGTAAGGTGAATAACATCACTTGGCCTTGTGAGGTATGGCAATGGTGGGTGTACTGAGTGTGAGAGTACTCATAATTGTGATACATACAAGTCTACACACTTACAACCACTGCTATACACACCAATCCATACACACACACATTTGCCAGTACTGACATTAGCAGCTCTAGCTATCTTGTTATTCGTACCATACTGTTCAACACTATTGCATGGGGCTTATAGGGATGAAGAGTGTCTACAGATACCACTAAGGTTAATGTGAACAGTGAACCTCATACAGTGGACCTAGAATGTGTACTATGAGTATGATGGCATACAATGTTAAAATGTGGCCATCCAAAGGATCTAGTTCTCACATAAACACAAGATACTCTTTTTTCACACATACACACACACACACACACACACACACACACACACACACACACACACACACACACACACACACACACACTTGCCAGGACTGAGATTAGAACCCCTACCTACATATGCATTGCTATTACAATGGTATGCATTTATCAGATGTGCCACAAAGCTTACAGGGTGAAATATGTCCCAAGGTACATGTAAGGTGAGCAACATCACTAGGCCTTGCAAAGTATGGCAATGGAGGATGTACTGGGCAAGAATATACTCAATAAACCTCACACTACAGTTACACACACTTACACACATAATTACAGTCATACACACATTTGTCAGGATTGAGATTAGCAGGCCTGGTTCCTGCATGTGGCATGGGCCTTATTTAGCAGCAGATTGTCGACAGATACCTGTATGGGGGCTGAAGACAGTGGGTCTTGTAAAGTGGACCTTGGAAATGTGTACTCATAGTACCACAGCCTAAAACTATAAAACCCACCCACCCAATGGATGCAGGTCTCACTCAAACAGAGGAAACAGTTTACACACACACACACACACACACACACACACACACACACACACACACACACACACACACACACACACACACACACACACACACACACAGGTACATTTGCCAGGACTCAGATTAGAACCCCTAACTATCTATGTTTTGGTACTGCATTGTTACACATTTATTGCACGTGAAACGGAGCTTATGGGGTGACACTTGTCCAAAGGTACTTCTAAAATGAGGGACCTCAATAAGCCTTGCAAAGTATGGCAATGGCTGATGTACTGTGTGAGAGAGACCACAAAATACTGTAACCTACACATATACACACAAACATACACAAATGGCAGGACTCAGATTAGAACCCCTACCTATGTAGTTATTGGTATTATTGTGTTGTGCAGTTACCACACACATCACAGGGCATATAGGATGAAGAGTGCCCCAAGGTACCTATATAGGGAACAACATCAACAGCACTTGTAAGGTATGGCAATGGTAGTTGGAATGGGTAAGACAGGCCTCAAACTACTTTCACCCACATTTACACACTCACAAACACTTTTATACACACTAGTGCACACACACACACACACACACACACACACACACACACACACACACACACACACACACACACACACACACACACACACACACACACACACACATTTGCCAGGACTGGGATCCATAGGTTTATAGCTTCATAGGTGTGTAGTAGGCAAATGGCCATGGAGGCTTTACAAGGCTAGCCCATGGGAATAACCTGGCATCATGCCACCTGAGGATACTCCCCAATTTGTTTACTGAGTATAGTCACTGGAGTGATCACCAGGATGGGTATTCTATTCCCTATGCACTCTTCCAGATTTATCTTGAAGAGGGCCAGTGATGTTCTCTGCTTGACATGTATGTGACATCTGTTCCATAGTGTGGCCAGTCTCTGGGTTGTGAACCAGTCCCTCCAGCATGTCTTGTTGATTGTGAGGATGGAGTTGAGGTATCTGGGGCATGTGGTTTGGACAGATTGGTTTCTTCAGATGTAGCACTCCTGACAGAGTTGGGTCAGACATGGCTGTGTAAGTCAGGCAGAGATCACACCAAGTAGCCAATATGAGACAGAGATTCATTGCAGTTATTGGAGTTTATCCATATAGGCAGGTGTGTATGATCTAAGATCCTCTTTGTGGTGTACTTTTGCAGCCTCTCCTGCTGTTGCAAGCATCCAGTGGGGTACATGAAAAATGGGTCATTTTACACATTGATTGGCCTACTGAGGGGAGAGTACAGGGAGACGCTGTCCTTTTACTTCTTGGATTCAACACCATTAGTCAGGAGACATGACACATAGATGGAATTTGTGAATACAGAGGCACTATGTTGGTCAACAGACAACTCACTGTCAACGTGCGTTCCCAGTTCTATTATAACAATGTCAGTGTTCAGAGGACTACCATCAATGTATAACTTTATGGGAACCATGTTGTACCCAAAGGGGATGGCAGAACATCATCTGGCATTGAGATAATGTCCAGGGTTCAGGCAACAGTCATAGGTCTCTGAGAGGCCTTTGTGAAGGAGCTCAACATCACAGGGGGAGTAATGATAGCACCCACCTTGCAGTCATCTGCGAACATTGTCAGCCAGCATGTCTTTGTATTGGGCTGGTGCTCAGAGATGTAGATCCTGAACATGAGCGGACCCAGGTCCACACCCTGTGGGACTCCACTCATGACTGGTCAGTAGTCTGACATAGTGTCCACTTGTTTAACACTGTGGGTTGTACCTATGAGCCATTTTGCAGGCCACCTACTGATATAGTGGTTGACGCCTAGCTGAGTGTGTTTGTGTATGATTCCTGAGTGGGGAGTAGTATCAGTGGATTAAATGGGCTGCCTATCTTGTTATCTATTCCATATTGTCACATACTTATTGCACATGGCACAATTCTGATAGGGCTGCAGAGTGTCTACACCTTCCTCTACAGTGGATGACAACTGTGGGCCTCCATATTGATGCATATTTATTGCACAAGGCACAATTCTGATGGGGCTGCAGAGTGTCTACAGCTCCCTCTACAGTGGATGGCAACAGTGGGCTTTGTAATGTGGACACTGGGACTTGTACTGGGTGGGCAACTGCAAAAATTAGCAAAACCTACTGTCTAATGGATATGGTTCTCACACAAACACGACACCCCCCCCCCCCCACAGACAGGATACTGTTCTTGCGCACACACACACACACACACACACATTTGCTAGGACTGGGATTAGAACCCCTATCTATATATTTATTGCTACTACAGTGTTAAGCATTTATTGCAGGCAGCACAGAGATTATTTTATATATTTATTTATGTATTTATTTATTTATTTTACATTTGTTGACCGGGCTGGTCCAACTGGATATATGCCCATTTTCAGGCCCGGGGAGAAAAGCTCCACACTTCAGAATAGTATTTACAAGAAGTAGGTACATTGTAAAGTTTTGTCTATTATACAGTTACTGGCCTTTTGACATATGAGTAACATGATTCCTATTAAAAGACAGCTAAGGATGTAGATACAAAGATGAATAAAAAATATGTAGCACAATATTAACAGTGCAGTTATACAGTAAATGTTTAAAGCTATGTAAGCAAAAAGAACACTATTGAACAATAAAGTCACACACACATTATTTGCTAGTATATGATTAGTTATTTAAATAGAACACTACTAATCAGTATAGTGACATGCACACTATTGTTAGCAAAGGATTAACTAGCTTATGCTGGTATGTAGAGAAGTGTCAGGATACAAGTGTGGTAGTTAGTCTGGATTAGCACAGGGGCATAACCAGTGAGATTTAAGATATGTTTTAAGTTTGGTTTTAAATAAGGGAGCTGAGGATAGGGAGGTTAGGTGATCAGGGAGGGTGTTCCAGGTTTTTCCTACTGCATTTGAGAAAAGAGAGTCACCGGCCAGATTGTTGGTTTTATTTATTTGAACTAGTAATTTATTTGATGAGCGCAGGGACTTTAAGTTATCGCAGGGGGTGATTAGGTTAGTGAGTATTGGAGTATTTGAAGGTTGATACAGTATCTTTTGGGCCACTGTTAGTTGGTTCAGTAGAAGTAGATTTGGCAGTTCTAAACAGCCTAGTTGTTTAAGATTGTTGAAGTGATGGGTTTTGTAGGTCGACCCAGTTGTAAATCTTGCAATATTATTGAGGTAGATGGAAAGCTTGTTCATATTGCTTTTACATAGTTTAGTATAGATAGGGGATGCATATGTAAGGGTTGAGATTAAATGGGTACGGGCGATAGTGGTCTTGGCTAGAGGGGTCAGAAAGGGTTTGATTCTGTAGAGGGATACTAGTTTTTTGTTAACTGTTTTTATAGTGTTGTTAATATGGGGTTCAAAGGAGAGGTTATTATCAATTAGTACCCCAAGTAGTTTTGTGGTAGGATCAGGAGATATAACAGTACAATTAGTCGATGTAACATTAAAGTTCAGTGGGGAGGTTCTACGAGTGGGTGTGAATAATAGCATTTTTGTTTTTTTTGGGTTCAGAATGAGACATCGGTCAAGGAGCCATTTCTCAACTGGGCTAAACACGTTTTGGGTAAGAGACTGTAGTTGTGATGGTGAAGTGGATGAGCATATTAATGTGGAATCATCTGCATATTGAATACAGGTGACTTGAGGTATTACAGAGTGTAGGTTGTTTGTAAAGATAGAGAAGAGGAGAGGACCAAGTATGGAGCCTTGAGGGACTCTGAGGGTAATTGGGAGGTGGGAAGACAGGCTATTCTGCCATAGTATGACTTGTTGCCTGTTATTTAGGTAGAATTGAAACCACTGTATAGCAGGAGCAGCTAGTGACAAGTTTTTGAGTAAGTTTATGAGTAGCTGGTGGATGACCATATCAAAATCTTTTGACAGATCAATAAAGAGAGCTGAGGATAGAGTATCATTATTCAGATTTTTTATTGATGCAGTCTGTGAAGGATAAGAGAGCAGAGGTGGTGCTGTGAAATGGTTTAAAGCCATGTTGACAGATAGCTAGTAATTTGTTTTCTAGTAAGTGGTTTAACAGTTGCTTATGAATGCACCTCTTCATGATTTTAGCCAGAGGGGATAATATGGCTATGGGCCTGTAGTTAGATAAATCATTGGAGTTACCACCTTTGTGCAGGGGAATAATATGTGATATTTTCCAGAGTGATGGGATGGTTCCCTCAGAGATAGTTCTGTTGGGGAGGATAGATATGGGGTAGGCTATAGCTTTAGCAGCTTTTTGTAGGTATTCTGCAGGTAGTAAGTCTGCAGAAAGAGTGGTGGGTTTAAGTTTCTGAATAAGGGTGCAGACAAGGGATGTAGGAACAGGTTTTAAATTGAAATAGTGGTGGATTGTTAGCGTTATGGGAGAAAGAAGATGTGTCAGGGGATAGCTGATTTGCAAGAGATTGAATGGTCTCTGTGAAGAAAGTATTGAAAGAATTGACAGTTTGGTTGGGGCTATTGTGTTTAGAGCCTAAGGGGTTGGGTGTGACTGAGTGACCTGGGTGTATCAGTTTATTGATGCCAGCCCAGAATTTTTGAGGTTTATTTTGGTGGGTTTGTTGTAGGTGATAGTAAAAGTTTCTTTTATCTGATAGAATGGCTTTTTTGGTTTCATTTCTTAACTGTCTAAACTGTAATTGATCTCTGGGGCATTTAGTATTCAGCCAGGTGGTCCAGAGTTTGTTTCTTTGGACCCCATGACACTCCCTATAAAGGCAGTGTGGGTGAAGCATGGGCCTTTGCCAGAGTACTGTAGGCCAGGTGTGACAGATGCAGGCCATCTGTAGCAAGGCAGTGCATTCTGATGATCATATGTTCCCAGGATGCCAGGCAATGGACACCCCTGGGATGGTACCAGTAAGTTGACTGGGTGTTACTGACGATTGCTTTTTGTTCATATAGAGCCATCACTATGGGTGAAAGCTGGATGCTGCTTAAGGCTAGGGACTTGTTACTGCATTTCTTTGGGACTATGGGTGGGGGTGAGGGGGCACAATTGTACACAATTGTACACAATGGCTCTTGCCACCCCCATAGTGCCTTTTTTAGGCAAGGCTCAAATTCTAAACCTACCACCCTAGAACACCAAAAAGAAAAAAAACTAAGGGTAATGCTGCTCAATGCCAGAAGTCTCAATCTCAAAATGCACGCACTCGAGGCCCTTCTCAATATGGAGAACATCGATGTCTGTGCTGTGACAGAAACCTGGTTCAAGGCTCCTGAGAGCACCCCAGCACTAAGAGGTTTCACCTCATATCATGCATTCTGGCCCCAAAATCCGGACAACACCAAGAAAGGAGGGGGGGTGTCCATATTCGTAAAGGACACCCACACCTCAAGGTTGGTGGCAACGCACGATGCATCGGAGACCATCCAGGTGCAATTAACCATAGACAAGACTGCTCTGCAATTTGTAGCATGTTACAGGCCACCCTCTCAAACTCAGGAACCTCATATGGCCTTCCTGAAAACATTGGAGGGGATAAATGTATCTCCAAACACCATCATACTAGGTGACTTCAACTACCCTAATATAGACTGGGAACACTACTCAAGCCCAAACACTCTAACCCAAAGATTCCTGGAGTTCATAAACTCAAATGACATGGAACAACTAGTCACCATCCCCACAAGAGGAGAAAACATACTTGATCTCATCATCACGAACATGGGATCAAAATGTTCAACACCGAAAGTATACCCCTCACTGGTGAGATCAGATCATAAACTAATCTTGCTGGAGGTCCTCATCCCACCCCCACCTGAAACAAAAAAGACCACAGTGAAAAACTTCTCAAAAGCCGACTTCACACTTCTAAAAACTAGTGTGGTCTCCTTTAAGGCCCCTGAACCAGTGGTAAACATTACTCAAACCACTGAATCACTTGCAAATGCCTTCTACCAGCACCTACAGGACTGCATGGATCAGGCAATCCCAAACAAAACTAAGACTCTCTGTACCAAAGGCAAGCATCCAGTCTGGTGGACCCCAGCCATAAACAAGCTCTACAACAAAAGGAGGAAGCTACTACAAGATAGAGCAAAATCCTTGAAAGGTAAGACACCTTTGATCATCATAAGTAAAAAACTATGAGCTCTCATAAAATCATCCAAGGCAAACTTTGAGAGAAAAATCGCCAAGGACTCAAAAGACAATCATAAGGCCTTCTTTAGCTATGTTAGAAACCTAGGAGGAAACTCCCAGATATGCTCAGAATTAGTTCAAAATGATGTGAAAATTACTGAACCTTTACACATTGCCAACATACTGGCTGACAGGTTCAGTGCAAACTTCTCCCCCCCTCCCCCCCAAAAGGAGAGATATCTATACCAGAGGATTGTAGCCCCCCAAACATCTCCAACGCCCAGGTGAGAATCCAATGTGTTTACAGCAAGCATGACACACACCCTTTTTATGTTAGCTGCTCCTCCTACCTACACAACCGTGTTCTAGCATCTACACAGTTAGGTGCAATGTGTGGACTTAGAATATTTTGTGATTCAGTAAATTTCCCCTCATTTGCATACCCCACTGTTTTAGTCCATAGTTACTGCACTAACACGGACCCTTTCCACTTGACAACCAGTGTTCCTTGGTATTGTTTTGATTATGCATGCCATACACTATAAAAAAAATTTAAGCTGTTTTCTGCAGTTCCTGTAACGAGTCTAATCCAGATACAGATTTGCTGTAACCAGGACTGTTTATAAGCTTCTGAGCCTCCAAAGCCTTTCTGTGCTGGAGGGAAGCCTTCTAACCTATCAGTGGGAGTGGTAAGCACTAGGTAGCCTATCTACCACAAGAGTGGTTTTTGGCCCAGAAATTGTAGTTTATTGGCCGTTTGGGCAGTTTTTCCATCTCTTTCAACTTTCTGGTTTAAAAGCCTGCATTTGCTCTTGTTTCCCACCTTTCCTGTAACTAGTCTAGTCCAGATACAGATTTGATGTATCCAGGACTGTTTGTAAGCTTTTGAGCCCCCCAGGCCTTTCTGTGTTGGAGCCTTTCTGTGGCCTTCAAGCTTATCAGTGGGAGTAGTACGCACTAGGTAGCCAATCTACCACAAGATCCAGGTACAGATTCTTAGTTTTATCACTTGAATTTGCTTATTCATCCTCAGCACTTGTTCAGAACTTGTTATTAACATTAAATAACCTACAAATTACTACTGCACTCAACATTCCTCTTTACCTAGAGAAAAACAGTTTTTGTAGTTACTTTCCTCACTTGCTTAGAGAAAAACAGCTCTTATACTCACTTTCCTCACTTGTCTAGAGGAAAGTAGTTTTTATTCAGGCATGTCCAAAGGTCAGCTCCCAGTGTTCTCTCCTGTCTATCTGATGAATCTGGGCATCTTGGGGCAATGTAGCAATTGCCTCATGTACACAGACAACCCTCTCTGCCTAACACCCAACACACCAACCTGTGAGAGATTTATCTAGCCAAACTGGAGATAAAGCTCTCTCCAACCAAGACTGAACTTGACAAGCAAGAGGAGAAGGTAAACACTTGCACCACACCACACTCTTCACATAGTCCCACTAAACCTACACCACCAAAATCCACACATAGAAATACAAAAACATTTGTGGAGGCTCTTAATAATAATCTGCTCAAGCAACAGAGACCTCCAAAGCAGAAACGCAAGCAACCTCCACCTCCAACACAACCCAAATGACACGTAGCCCACAGACTCAGTGTGCCACTCAACCACAGCCCATAAGACAAAACAATGTACCCAACCCACTAGTCATAGGTGACTCTATATTCAGGCACACTGATGTCACACTCACCAAGCTAAACAAGAAGAAGGCTACTGTCAACTGCCTGTCAGGAGCCAGGATCTGCTATATAACCCATGCACTCAGGTCACTCCACAACAAGTACAAATATGACTCTGTCATTGTCCATGCTGGTGTGAATGACCTGAGATGTACCTCCCTGGACTACACGAAAAGAGACATGTAAGAGCTCTCCGATCTTGTAGCTCAGGCAGGTAAGACCCTAGCCCTGAGTAGCATCCTGCCATCACCCAGAATGATACCACAGTACAAGGACAAAAAGATTGGCTTCAACAATTGGCTAAGCTTCTGGTGTCATTCTAAGGGGATCCAGTATCTGTCTGCCTGGGATGACATGGTCGACAGACCATGATGCTTTGCCAGAGATGGCCTGCACCTGTCACCCCTGGGATTCTGGATACTGGCTAAGGCTCCTGCTGTCCCTATAGTGCTTTTTAGGCAAGGTTCAAATGACAAATTCACCACCATAACAGGAATAGGCAAGCAAAAACTGAGGGTTATGCTACTCAATGCTAGAAGTCGAAAATCTCAAAATACACTCTCTTGAGGCACTCCTTAAAATGGAGAACGTCGATATCTGTGCAGTGACTGAGACCTGACTCAAGGCTCCAGAGAGCACCCCTGCATTACCAGGCTATATATAACTCATACCACACTTTTTGGCCACCTAACCTGGACCGGAACACCAAGGGTGGAGGTGTGTCAATATTCATTAAGGATATCCACACCTCCAGGCTAATTGCTCAGCATAATGCATCTGAGGTTATTCAAGTGCAACTAACTCTGGGCAAAACTGCAATGCAAATTGTAGCTTGCTACAAATCCCCCACCATGCCTCAGGATTCCCACTTCTCTTTTCTTGATATACTGGAAAATGTTAGGGTTCAACCAAACACCCTTTTAATGGGCGATTTCAACTACCCCACCTTTAACTGGGAAAAACTACTCATGTACCAACTCTTTCACTCAACGCTTTCTGAAATTCATAAATTCCAATGCCCTGGATCAACTTATCCACACCCCCACCAGGGGCAACAATATCCTAGACCTAATCATTACCAACATGAGTGCTCGGTGTTCCACACCTGAACTCAACTCCTCGTTGGTCAGATCTGACCATAAGCAAATCACCCTAGATATCCACATCCAGCCCCCACCCCCCATTAAGGAAATCATGGTAAAACATTTCTCCAAAGCCAACTTCATGCTTCTTAAGACAGAAGTGGCGAACTTCATGACACCCATGCAGATGGACAATACACTTACAACTGCTGAATCCTACACAGATGCACTCTATAAGCACTTACATGAGTGCATGGATCCCAAAAAAGGAAGCCAATCTGTTGGTCCCCTGCCATAAACAAACTCTACAACAGAAGAAAGAAACTGTTGAAAAAGAGAGTAAAATCCCATGAGAGGAGGAGTTCCCTGGTCAGCCTCAGTAAGAAGCTGAGATCCCTTATAAGATCCTCCAAAGCTAGCTATGAAAACAAAATCACCACTGCTTTTAGGGACAACCACAAAGCATTTGATAGCTATGTCAAGAATCTCAATGGCAACACCCAAATCTGCTCTGAGTTACAGCACAACGGCATGAAAATTACAGAACCAACTGATATTGCCAACATCCTGGCAGATAGGTTTAGTGATAACTTTACCCCCCCCCCATCATCTCCTAACTAAACAGGAAGAATGCAGAGTTCCTGTAATCACAACTATGCAGGTAAAAGCTGCAATCTCTAAAGACAAAAACACAGCATCCATGGGATCGGTCCACATCCCAGGCTGCATTTTACATGAGCTTCAGAATGAACTGGCTCCCCACCTAAGCACCATGTTCAATCATAGTCTCAGATCAGGTTTTGTGCCCACTGAATGGTGCACAGCAACAGTTATCCCACTCCACAAAGGGGTAGCCACCACTGATCCCAGGAACTATCGCCCTATTTGCCTGATGAGCCTGGTCTGTAAGGCCATGAAACATATCATCATGGAACTCAGAAACAAAGACATTGGTAACCTCCAAACTCTGGACCCCACCCAGTTTGGGTTTGTGAAAGGCAGATCATGCCTACTGAATCTGATCGACTTCTTTGAGGCAGTCACCAAAGCTGTAGACAACGGTAAGGTGGTTCACACAGCCTATCTTGACCTTGCCAAGGGTTTCGACACCATCCCTCATTCTGGAATTATAGCTAAACTCACTAAACTAGGTATAAATCCCTACATCACAAGACGGGTTGCCAATTGTCTCACTGAAAGAACCCACACTGTAAAAGTTGCAGACTCCAAATGTGACTTCAAACTAGTGACAAGTGGAGTTCCACAGGGTTCAGTCCTGGGACCTCTCCTGTTTGGTATCTACTTCTCTGAAGTACAGGCTAACACAGAAGGCCTTTGGCTAATGAAGTTTGCAGATGACTGCAAATGAGGAGCCATAGTTGAGTTTCCAAATGATGTGGACATCCTACAGAAGGGCCTCACTGAGACAGATGCATGGTGTCAGAACCATGGCCTCAAACTCAATGCCAAAAAGTGCATTATCATGCACTTTGTTAAAAACTCTGTACACATGAACTACCACATATGTGGCAGTCTACTTAATGCTGAATGTGTGATAAGAGACCTGGAGACCCAGGTGGACAGTAGTCTCTCCTTTGATAATCACATCACCACAGTAGTGAGGAAATCCTTCTATGTGGCACACCTCATCACAAAAGGGTTCTCATCTAGGAAAAAAGAGGTCATTGTTCCCCTCTACTTGACAATCATTAGACCCATTATAGAGTACAATGTCCTGTTTGGAATGTACCTCACAAGACATCTGCAGAAGCTGGAAAGGCCACAGAAGTACATCACAAAGAGGATTACTGGCCTCAGATGCCTTACACTGATCATTTAAAAAAAACACCAGCTTTTCTCCGTACCATATCGCCTACTCCGAGGTGATCTCTGCCTAACTTATAAAGCTATGTCAAACCCAAAGCTGTTGGACATGCTACACCTAAAGAAATCCCAATCCCTCTGAGCTACATGCTCTAGGAACCTAAACCTTGTCACCACAATAAGCAGGACATGCTGGAGGGATATATTCCTGTCCTGGAGGCTTCTCATACTCTGGAACAAGCTACCCACCTATGTCAAGCAAAGTTCCTCATTAGCTCTCTTCAAGAAAAATCTTGATAAGTGGATGGGAAATTGGAAATACACCCCAGGGATCACTTCTGTGGCTCTGCTCGACAGGGGCACAGGAAAATAACTTACTTGGGTAGCGTAAATCAGGGAACCTTGTTGGCTAGGCTTACTTAGGTCCTTTGGCCAATAGCCTAGTACCTACCTATGAACCTATGAACCTATGGCAAAATACATATTTCCCATGAAATTGACTGTTCACATTTTTTTTTAATTTTCGGCACCTTCCTGTTTGCATGTCGATGTCCTATGCTTAAACGTACAAGATTATCCCAAAAAAACCTTATATTTTATAAAATTAAAACACTTTTCCATGCCAATGGCCATATATTTGGCCATTGGCATGCCTACAGAATATAACACATGCTTTTATTTGAGCTGTCAGGCTTCCGTTTTGATTTTTGCAGAAATGTACACGGTCAGTAACCGAATACATTTCTGCAACTAACACTGTTCTTGCGCTGATACCTGACTGCTTGCTGAATCACTAATTCACCTCATTTGCATGGTTTTCACTAGCAAATGAGGTAATCAGCATTCTGAACTGGCTTCTGTGCAAGAACAGTGTAGGCAGGCTTGTGCACGGCAGTTTAAGGGTATACTGAATTGCTTGGTGGCCAGACTCCATGCAAGAGCTGCTGCACTGTTCTTGCACAGAGTTTTAAGCTTATTGAATCCCAGGAATTGTTTCCTTTCTCTATGCCCTTCTCCATTACCATGCCATTAGCTAAAGACCTGATATTGTGACACCTACATAAAAGTACTGATGTGGTAAGGAGATGTAAGAAGGCGGAATATATCAGTGCAATGTAGTACTAGCTGTGTTCATTGCTAGATAACCACCTGTGATCCATTTCATGTGTCTTCAAGTTGTTATTCCCAAAACGTTGTTTGAATGCTTCTGGGAAATAATGCCTACAGCATTTCTACTCCACTTACAGTGAAAAATTAACTTCAATGGCTTAAGGATAAAAGTGAAAAATTTAGTTTTAACTGTTTATGTAGCAAACTCAGCCCATCAGCATTGAGAAGACATCAATCTAGATACTACTCAGTGAAGAAAAAAGCACCTGTCAGGTAACTTTTTCTGTGGCTCAAGGTGTAATTGCAATGAGCTTAGAGAAATAGGACAGCTGATGCATGGTTCAAATCCACTTAACTGATAATTTTGCAAAGGGTAATCTGAATACATATTTAATCACATTTTGTGGTGCCATTGCACTGTTGGTTAAAAAGCAACTCATCACATTTGGTAGCAACATGTGAGCTTTTGTCTGTCCACTTTCACATTATTTGTCATTAATTACAATTCATGTAAATGTGTTTCACAAAGTGCACTTCTGATGCTGCAATGAGATGTGAGAAGGAGAAATGTGTCACTTGAGTATACTTCCTGCTCTGGTCATTGCCACATATACCCATTGATTGCAATTTATGTACTGTTAGCTATTTTTTCTTTCATATATTTTTTTTCAAATGCCTTTACCATTTGCTCTCTACTCAGCAGTGTGCAAACATGGTTCACTGCCTGGGGAAAAGTGAAAATTTTAGTATAGGCTGCCTTATGTAGAGCAAATATGTTTGGCATTGGTGCAAGACCCACCATGACATGGATAGTACTTACTACAGAGAATACACCTGACAGATGCCCATTTCTAAGGCACAATGTGTAACTGAAGGGAATTGAGAGGAAATAAGGATGTGAAGCATTGTTCAAATCCTGTTTAGAGATCACATAGCAATTATTCACAATATATAATCTTTTTTGCTTTTTGTCATCTTAATTTGAATTTGCTGTCTGTTTGACACCAAGCACATAAACATGGTCCCCTATCTATGGGAAAAAACTGAACAATTTAATTTAGGCTGCCTTTTGTAGCGTACATATGCCTGGCAATGTTGCACTTTCCTCAGCACTCTGGATAGTACATAGTGGAGAAAATCTACCTAACACAATTTACATGGTACAAGGTGGGTCTGAGGTAAATGGAGATAAATAAGACTGTCAAAGGAAAAATATACTTTAAAAATGATCACTACACATTAGGTTCAGGTTAAGGCACTTTAATCTTGCAGCAAGGAGACAAAAACGTGCTAATACAGAGTTTGTCTAACTAGAATCAGGAAATGCAGATATTTTTATACATTTTCTAATAAGACATTGCCTACCAAGCTGACGTAGTGAATCACAAGTTTTGTCATCATCATTTAGTAGTGATTGTTTTTACAATATTCTGCTGGTACTATCAATTTTTGTGAGAAACTTCCCAAGAAAAACAATGTGGCCTTGGCTACCACCGGTTAGATATATGCAATGTTACCATTCAAGGTACTAAGGCTAATTCGAGCACAAAGCAAGTATAGATTGCAGTTCATTTCTCTAACAGTCCTTTGTCTATGTTATCTCTAACTTCTGCAGCTGTGCATATTCTCATACTTCGAACAGAGGTGACTGTTTAAAATCATTACATTACAGAATATAGCATTGTTCATTCATTTCTTCCTGACCTAGCAGATAATCACCTGCTTCTCAAGTACATTTCCAAAAGGCATAAACATGAATATTGCTGTGCTAGCAATTATTAGGTCAGAGAGCATCTTGCAAGTTTCAGAAAGCACACTGCAGTTTCAAAAAGCATCTTTTCAGTCTCATATGAAACTCAACTGTATATAAAACTGTGCATATAAAACAGAATGAAAAACGTGTTAACTTATTTAATTTCTAATTAGCATTAAGCATACACACATTAATACATATTTTTCTGACAAAGACAGATGAAGCATTGCTTGAATCCTGTTTAGAAATCACATTGCAATTGTTCACAATATGCAATTTTTTTTTTTGTGGTTTTAATTTTCATTTGCTGTCCCCTTGTCAGCTTGCAAACATGGTTCCCTACCTAAGGAAAAAGGAAAAATGTAGTTTATGCTGCTTTTTGTAGTGCCAACATGCCTGGTAATGCTAAGCTTTCCACCTGTCATATATCTGTTTCCATGGTACAAAGTGTATGTGTAGTAAGCTTATATAAAGAACCCATATGACATGGAGTTTGAATTGGGCTAAAAGACACTTTTGTAAAGAGTGTAAAAATCTCATTTCTCACAGCATTTTGAGTAGTAGGACTGTAAAAATAAAATAAAAACGATAATGTTAAAAGTTAAACATGCATCAATAATGCTTTAATAAGTAAAGTTAGCTATTTAGCATATATCATTAATGCTTCTCATATAATCCAAGCTAACGACTGTCTAATTTAAACATGATAATGATATTTAATTTAAATTTCACCTGAATATGCAAGATGGGCACAATAATTCTGCTATAATCATCATGATACAGCACATATCATGACTCAACACATACCACAACATAAAAACACTGCAAACATTTCAACTAAATGGAAATTAAGAAAGCATCAAACTATACAGAAAAAAAAGAAAAATATTTGAATAGTTAAGCCCCCGGATTCACGAATCCTCCGTGTAAGACCTAATAAGACTTACTCGGAGGCTGCAGTTGAATGGTATGACGTCAGCGTGCCATGAATGTTCATGAGGGCATGCTGACTCAATTGCAACTCTTACATGGACCGAGTATGAAAGCAGGGGGTGTGTACGACTGCCGAGCAGTCTCAAAGTCCACGTCCCTGCATGTAGTAAAAGCAAAATGTCAACACACAAGAGCGAGTTCACTCAAATGTACTTGCACCCAACACCACACTCCTTGACACTGTAAACCCCCATCACAGTCATAAAAAGTAAAATATTTAATTTATTTTTTTTAAAATCCACGATATAGCTGCACGTATTTGTGCATGTGTGCGCGGGTGTGCCCATTGCTTAGCTATAGTTAGCAATTCCGACATGGAAGAGCATAAGAAAGAATGTTTATGCAAATCACACCAAATTGTAATGGCGTAATGGTAGAGCGTATTCACAAAGAGGAGGCATTCACAGTTCGAGTCTCACCACTCCCCTTCTTATTTATGTTTAAATCAGTATTTGAAATAATACCAGACATATGATTAAAATTTTATTAAAAGCAGTGACATGGCCAATGTATCAGTGAACAAAATATATATTTTTAAAGGACCCAGATATAGAATAGCCTGCTGTTAAGCAACGCTTTACCCAGCTAAACACAGGTGCCCATAGTTTAATAGCGCTTTACCCAGCTAAACAGAGTTGCCCATAGTTTAATAGCATTTTACCAAGCTAAAGAAAGGTGCCCATAGTTTAATAGCACTTTACCCAGCTAAATAGAGTTGCCCATAGTTTAATAGTGGTTTACCCAGCACAATAGAGTTGCCCAAAGTTTAAAAGCGCTTTACCCAGCACAATGTGTTTGCGCAGACATGCGCGCCACACCAACCAGGGCATGGTAGAGCACCGGGGAGCAACGTAGAGCTAGGTTGCTTAAACGCAGCCACACCCCCTAGCCTGTCTAGACAGTATTAAAATAAAAGAGTGACAAGGTTCGAACCCAGGACCCTGTGCATCATAATAAAAGCACAGAACCACTAATCCATGACAGCTTAGAAGGAACAGCCACTATTAGCATACATATACTTAGAAATGGTAGACTAACCATTACTAAGCAGGTCTGCAGTCAGCTTAGAATTCTCAAAAATGGCCAATCACAAAAAAGTGCAGAAAATGTGGCATATTTAAGCCCTTTCGCTGGGAATACTCACCATAACTGATTGTGGTACCCATTTGCAGTCAGGATGGCAGGTGTCGGAGAGGGCAATCGCTTTAGAGCGCAAAGGTGGGGCATTGAGGAGTCCAAATATATGGTTTGGCTCCTAGTCCACCAACATGAAGGCTGACTCATGCAGGGCCAGGTTCAATGGGGAGCGTACAAGGCAGAGGTGTGGAACCAGTTGGCACATGCTCTTACCAGTGCCACAGGCATTCCTAGGACTGGTGAGCAGGTCCGTCACCACCATGCGGACCTGAAGTGACGAAAGGAGGACCAACTGAACCGATGGATCCAGGAGGCCCATCAGATGCCCAATGCCCCACTACAGAGTAAGTATCCATGTAATTAGGTATATAAGAAATGCTATCCTAGCCTATAGTATAGATAGGTATGTTCCAATATCCCTTCATTTATATTACAGCTGCAGGTGTTCGTTTCGTGAATCAGCAAGAATATGCTGATAGGCTGGTAAGGCTGCACCACCAGGCAGGTTAGTAATTATTCAGCTGGTATTATTATAGAATATAAGTGAGACAGCCTGTAAAAGAGTCCAGTGTTGTAACCCAGTAATAAAGGCCAAATAAGCCTAGAATAAAGCTATGCAGTGATAAGTGGTGCAGCCTGAAAAAGGCTATTGTAATCCATTAATAAAGAGTAAACAAGTCTCAAATAGAGTTTCCACCTGTATTGTAATATCAGATAACTGCTTCAGCCTGAAAATGTGTGTTCTAATCCATCAATAAAGGACAGACAAGTCATGAATACATCCTTGTATATACTGACATATGAAATAAGTGAGTCAGCTGGAAAGGATTGTTGTAACCCAGTAATAAATGTTAATAAAGCCAGGAATTAAGTACCATCCTGAGTTGTAAATATAAAATAAGTGAGAGAGTGTGAGAAAGAGTTTGAAGCTACCAATAAAGGTGTAAAAAGTCTGGAATAAAGGTATACTGCATGCACTACATAATGAAATGAATTAGACAGCCACAACCAAAGAGTGAAATGTTTTTAATAAAGTACAATACCTGGACTGTGTCCATCCCACATTTTGGATATGTTGTTGTACCCTTGCATTATGGAGATAGTATAGTTGTATGAAATGCTGAACCTCCACAGTTGTCTAGACCCATATAAACTGGCTGATGGGAATGCCAGTATCTCAGAAGAATATTTATAGTCCTCAACTGTTTCATGTATAGTATGTACATGTTAATCCAGTACATGAGCAGCTTGTGCTTGTGATCCCACAAATGTCAGTGTGTTGCTAGAACTGCACGTAACTGTTCAAATGTAGCAGGATACTTTACCTGAACACAGCCAGATATGAATATATATGAATACAAATGGAATGTATATTAATGTAGCAGTAACATCTCCATCACTAACATTTCTAAGGTTACATACAGGGAACTGTACTAATACATGTTGGGGATATATATCTGCATCTAGTAGGAATGTACAGTATACGTATAGGTATTTTAAGTTGTTAATGTAATATTATACCCCCCTATGTTATGTTCACAAATGATGCCATTCCACACCAAACTGGGTATGTGTATTCACAATTAATTCCTATGGACATTTGTCCTGTTGGTTTATACATATCTGCATGTACGTTGATGCATGTGCCCTGTTCACATATGCAAATCTGATGGCGTGTTGCCACCAATCAACCCTGCATGCTGTTGGAATGTCCACTGTTGTTCTAAATATGCATGTGTTATGCTTGCTGTTCAACGTTTGGAATTCGTGTGTGTTTGGTTATTGGGAATACTAATGCATGCTGTTACAACTAATTTGGAATGTTGTTGTTTGTTACTAACCCACAATGCCATTTAATACTGCTAAACATAGGACAACTGGGAAGGTGGGTCCCAGTGGACCCACCTCTCCCACCTCATCTGGCAATTGCACCTGGCACCAGTGCCCAGCCTTGGACTTCCTCCTCCGGTGGCTGTGTGCCACCTTCAGGTGGAAGCGCTGCAGGGGATGGGGCTCACCCCCCCCTCTGCAAGCGTGGCCAGAGGAGAGCCTCCACTCACCCTCCAAAGGGTCCGGGCTGTGATGCGTAGTGAGATCAGGCGTTCTGTGACTGATCCCCTATGCTAGCTTGAGGAGAGAGTGGCGCAGCTCACGGGTATGCCTGCCCCTCCTATCCAGCCCCCAGCACAGCCTCAGCATGGGCTGTGAAGGTGCAGTGGTAACTGCCCATGGGTGGGATCTCAGTTCCACTGTTGCCATCTGTGGGCTCATGGGCTTGCGATATCCAAACATCCGTCCCCGTCAATAGTGTTTACCCACCACATGTGTCATACTCCACCCCTGTATGCATCTTGTTTGTCTTGTCTGTTAACCTCCCCAACCCACCTCCCCCAATATTCCTACTTCCTTTACCTCACATTCCACTCTTACCTGAAAAAAAAGGGCAATCTGTACCCGCAAAAAAATTACGCCCCATACATAGCTACCCATTTTGCACACATGTCTGCTGGACATGCAAACTGATAATTACAATTGGCTGTACAACATATTATGTTGTCCTCACCCCCCCTCTCAGGGGTGGAAGGTTTCAAATCTCACTCTAAATTTCAAACATATGCACAGCTGTTGCTGGTAAAGAATTGGGCAGCTATGGGCCTTTCCTACATCCTTCTTGCACATCCCAAGCTTGTTTTCCTACTGTCCTACCCTCTTTGTGTTCCCTTTTTCACCACTTTCCTATTTCCCCATTTTCTTTTCTTTAAAAGAAATTAGCATGGGTGTTAGCGGGAGTAAGCACTTTTAAGCAGTAGTCAGCAGGCGTGCGCTTGTGTGCGCTTTGCTAAGCATAGATAAGCATAGCTAAGCATCAAGCAAACTTGCGCAAACCCATTTACAACTGCTTAAAAGTGCCTTAGTCACTCTGTATGACAAGGCCTGTAGACTGCTCATCAGCAAAATAAAATACCCATGTCAGTCTCGAACCCCGGACCTTGGACACACTAGACTGCATGAATTACCACTGAGCCACAGCAGATATACAATAGCTTGGTGCTGTAATAAATATATCATGCATTTCTATGAGGGAATGTAAATGTACCTAGCTAAATACAGTTGCCCAGAGTTTAGCAGCGCTTTACGTGAGTGCGTGAGTGTGCACTTGTGTGCGCTTAGCTAAGCATCGCTAAGCGTCACGCAAACCCGTGCAAACCCACTTACAACTGCTTAAAAGTGCCTTAGTCACTCTGTATTACAAGGCTCTTTTACTGCTCAGCAGCAAATTAAAATATCTTTGTCAGTCACAAACCCCACACCTTAGACTCACCAGTCTGCATGACATACCACTAAGCCACAGCAGATATGCAATAACTTGGTGCTGCAAGAAATATAACATGCATTAAAAGGAGTGAATGTAAAGGGAAATAGGAAAGCCAGAGCAATACATTTCAAGACAGACAGAAATATAACATGCATTAAAGGAGTGAATGTAAAGGGAAAATACGAAAGCCAGAGCAATACATTTCAAGACAGAAATATAACAGGCATTAC
>NC_056736.1:477162069-477192069 GCF_019279795.1 Protopterus annectens | reverse complement strand
CAGGGTAGCATATGGCTAGGCTGCTGTAGGCCCCGGGCCAATAGTGTAGTAGCTACCTATGACACAATGCACACACACATGTACTCAGTGCAATACCAGCTATGTGAGGTGGAATGAGTGTGATACTGACTGTGTGCAAGGTCTGTAAAGGTGGGATAGCTTAGCGTGAGGTTGTGTCTGTCATGGTAGTTTGTGTCCTAGGTGTGAGGGCAGAGAAAGATGTGTCAGTTATTGGGATGCAGACATAGTAGGATGGCATATGTTGTGATGTAGTACCTTGTGTACGACTGTGGTGTCCCATTGTAGGCTGTAGCAATACATGTATGCTCAGTAAGTGGTACTGCTGGTGAATCCAGGTCACATATGAACTGTTGTACTACCTGAAGCTGTAGTCCTAAACACCACAGTATGGTGTATGTTCACATTCCCTGGTATCACTGTCTTGTGTGTTTCCTGTAGTCTGCACAGATCACATTCCTCAGGCATAGGTATCTGTAAGTAGGGGTACACAGTACTATAAGGTACACAGGTAATGCTCATATGTGTTGGCATACATCTGTGTGTTGTATGTATATCTAATGTGTGTGTAATGATGCCTGTACCATGGCTGCAATCACATGTGTGTTACAGGGTATGTGTGTGTACCTAGCAACATGTATACTCTGTTACAACAGTATGCCAGCTATATTAACAACCGTGCACATATGTTAGGTAGGGGTATGGCATCAAAGACTAGGGTGGTTTACTGTTAATACTGTAACTGTACATTACATTCATTGCATTGGATGACAATATTCGTCATGCATTAGCTTGATATATATACCCCAAGTGTGAGGTTGTGCATTGTATCCAATACAGTGTGTCGAGTGCTGGTGTATACTGGTTTGTTGTATGGAGTGCGGCAGCCACTGTCAGGCAGTTGTGGGTTGAGCACTGATATGTGGTATTGAATGTGTGTATCCTCTGATAGACAGACAGATGCTATATCTGGCAGTTAAGTGATATCTGTACTTCATAATGTTAAGTGTGCCACATGACTTACTCACACATATTGTTTAATTGTCTTCCAGAGTTATGGCTCATCGCCACAATCCTGTGTATACAGCTGCAGAGGAGGAGGAGGTCATACAGGCCAGCCTGTATCAGAACTATGCACTGCTTATTTCCAAGGCCAGCCAGCACCAGCATGAGCGCACTGCACTGTGGCAAGATCTTGTTCACCGGGTAAATGACATAGGCATGCATAACCAGACATATGAGCAGGTACGCCATCACTGCAGTGATTTAATCAGACATGTCCGGCAGCGTGTATCTGATATCCATAGGCAACAGCTTGCCACAGGTGGTGGTCCTAAGCATGGTGGCTCCTGGCCTACAGCAGCAGCAACATCATGCATGTGTCATCATGGAGGCCGGAGCTACCCAGCAGGACATCATGGAGTGTGCAGGTAATATGCCCTAGCTGTAGACTACTGTTACCTGTATTGTTAGAATATGCTTATGTGATATGTGTACTGTGTGTTTAGCAGTTGTGCTGCCTCTCATGTGCAATACTGATATTTGGAATAGTATCTCCACACCTGTGACTGTTGACTGTTGTTCCACTGTAGATTAGCGCACTCACTCACGGCAACAATGCCACAGTTGTGGCCACTGATAAACTGTGTCATATTCTTGTAGTTCCCTCTGGTATGACAGCAGGGCAGACGGTACATGCTGGTGAGTGTGTTAACACTTTAATATTGGTAATTAAATGTGCATGTCATAGGTGAGGTGTAGGCCATGTACACATAACACACCTATGCATAATGCATGCTGTCCATGTTTGCTGTGAGACATTAATCATCTCATTAAAGTCAGTAGCTGCCTCAAGCACATACACTGCACAGTGCAGCAGACACAAGTGTGGCAACACTGTACTGCACCTTAGATATGCATAGTTGATACAGCTGTACACAACAGAACATGTTTATCATATGCAGTACATGGAAACATGCTGCATTTCCCATCACACCCACTGTAAGGTCACACATCAGTATCCCACATGTCTTGCACACACACATGCTGTACCTCAGGGGTAGAGTCCTATCATAGGTGTGTGCAACACTCTGCAACACATAACACAGTCAAGTTAGGCAATGCTCCCTATTGGTAACCTCACTCACCCATGTACAAGATGTCTGTGTAATTGTGAACATAGTCACGGCACTGCAGTTCAGGAACAGCATGCTAAGCGGTGGTCTAGCACACATTAGTAGCTGTGAGTGACCACAGGATGCATGTTGATGATGACACAGGGTACAACATCCCATCCAGTTACAGTGACCACAGTACTACTCATAGCAGTCATTGCTTTGCACCTCAATGTTCTGCGTGTGCAAACATATGCACCTATACACAATATGCATAGCATGTTGTGTGTGTGGTTACATATGCCAGTATACACAATATGCACAGCAGTCGCCATCCAAACAAAGTGTCACATATATGTCCTGGAATGCTAGTGGGTGTATAGGTCACTTGACACACATTGGGTATGAGTAGTGTTTAATGCTGCAGTTGTGTAGCATGACAGGCCATGTGTGGCAATAACATATCTGCAATATGTCCCAAACTCACCATAACCACTGTACACTGGCCATTTAGAGCATTGGGATACCTTCATGTTAACATGTAGCAATCGTCCTGTGTGTGTACATAGCATGCATGTGCTACACCTGTGCCCACTATTATCTGCTTTGGACACAGACACTGTACTCAGACATTGATATCTATGTGTCACACAGATAACACATGCAGCCATGGCATGTATACGTGTGAGTGATGGTGCACAGGGTATTGCAGAGCTGATAATACCTGCACAGCAATGTTGTGTCCATATACAAATTATGTTCCAGGGTGTAGCCAATCACTGAACCATGACACAGTTGCAACAAAGCCATGTATACTGCCATTACATTGGGGTGTCTACACTTGCACTGTATGGTCTTGTGCAACACATATTCTGCATGCTGACACATGTGTGGTGACTGTTTACCTTGTGATACTGACACCCACCTTCACACACTATAGAGTATGTGTTGGATTGCTGGTGTGTGTGTGTGTATGTGCTGTAGTGAGGAATGTATTACTGTTCATGTGTGCATGTGTGCATGTGTGCATGTGTGCAAGTGTGCAAGTGTGCAAGTGTTCCTGTGTAGACCGTAAAGTGTGTTTCCTGTCTTCTCACAGGTGCTGAGTTAGGGCTGGCTGAATGCAGCAGGGAACCCGAAGCCACTGCCACGAATAGTGCTGATGATGAGACATGTATTTTGACACAGGGAGGTTTGACAGGGTCTGTCGTTGGTCCACCAATCGACAGTACACAGCGTTCAACCCCATCTATGCGCACACTCATACTGCCAATACATCCCTCACCACCAATGGCCATAAGCAAGGGACAGCATACAGTTGGCACTGACCAGGAGAGTGTGGTACCCATGGCACTTGCATCCCCTCACAGCAGCCATAGCCGTATTCCTGGAATGGTACCACATAGGCGGAGGTCCAGGGGTTCTCGGGGGAGCACCGCTGGTCGTATTGCCCCTGGCAGGTGTGCCCTCACTGGTCTTACAACATCCAGTATGTTCCGGGCTGTAATGCAGGCTCAGGCACGTATGGAAAGGTACACCAGGCAGGGACTTAGGGCGCAGAAGGCACATTACACCGCTATCAATGACAGCATCCGTGACCTTACCGGTGCCATCCGGACGTACACCGAGGTCATTGATAAATGTTGGGAAGAGACATTAGATGCCCTCCACAGTATGTCATCCATGAGCCAGGACCGTGTGGGACGGTTGCGACACAGATGCATGCCAGCAACAGCAACAGCTGGCAGTGGTCGCAGATGGCCCCGGCTCACAGTCTCTCCCATAGTGGCAGTACCAGCCCCAGCAATGCTGGGGCTGGCCTGTCCATTGACCGTCCCAGTAGACCATGTGCACGTGGCTCTGGCCATTCCCAGCAGGAACATGGGTCCCGTCGTCCGACCTCTGCCTCTGAGGACAGTAGCCAGTCAGGGTTGGTACCCAATACTGTCCCTAGCACCCCTGATAGGCACAGGTACTGTGTCCATGGCCGGAGACAGTAATCTGTACGGCCTAGCAGGTACAGTCTGTGGCTGTCCCACAAACTACTGTATGTGACAGCCACATGGTGGAGCTGTGTACATGCAGACACACACACATTAACCAAACAACTAGGGCTCACACACACATACACACACACACACACACACACACACACACACACACACACACACACACACACACAGACATGTCGATTGGATGGGTCAATGTCAGGCTCTGGCAAACAACAAAACGCCCTTTGCATATGATGATACCTGTGTCACCTCCTGTCTTCTGTAACATTGATGGAGGAACAGGCTAACATGGTGCTGATGCACAGCGTGACACTATAGCAGTGTAGCAATATTAGCAAGTTGTCAACAGGAAGGTGTAATGGCATCCTTGTAGGTATATCTCAGCAGGCATTATTCATCAAAGCTCTGATTGTCAATGTAGCATTGTTTACACCACTGTTAGGTCTGACTATGTATTGTCCACCCATGTGCCACTTGGCTGACGTGTAATGTGTTGCCAGCATGTGTTAGTGAGTGGACAATATGTGTGTGATGTGTGCAGTACAGATTAGCAAGTGTACATCTGTGAACATGATGGGTGTGCACTGTCTGTATGTACGTGCATAGTGGACACATGGGACATGTGGCATACCCTGTTGTACACATAGTGAACATGTCACAGTATCTTTCAATGGCCAGTATGCATTCTACTACAGTTATGCACTAACATGGGTAGACATGTGTGTATGACATGGGTAGACACCATGCTGTAGGTGATACTGTTAGTATCTGTCAATGATTTGTGGTCTGGTAGTATACATAACCTCAACAGCATGACTATAAGCAATCATTGGATGTTGTCCTGACAAATGACACACAGTCGTAGGGAACTCAGTAACAGTTGTATCCTTCCGGTGCTACACTATAACACTAACCAGTTGTAATTACCGCCACCCATTTCTGTGTCCACACCTGTTTGGCATATAGCCCACTTAGGTACATGCAAACACACTAGGGATGTGTCCATCCACATCTGGTAATGCATGCAGTGGCCTACAATCCATTCCCTGGATGGGACACATATCCTACACAAGGGTATCATACAGACAGATGCCTGTCATGTGATACATGCTGTATAACAGTAAGCCGATTATGGCATAGTCATCCACATGTACTATACTTACTATCCCATCAGTACCACATAGGTGGTATCCCTCAACATGTATGTTGGGTACCAATGTGTACATACAGCCTCATGTTATGTCATGTGTTCCCTGGTATCCACATATCCATGATATTGTGGAGTCCCAAGGTGTGTCACATGAGACATTGGAGGCCTGGATGCATATACACAAGGCGGTTGTACACCTATAAAGACTGTCCATTATCGGCAGTCGTGGTTGTGTATGAACATGCCTGACATATACCCTCACTCACACTACTGTAAAGTAACTGTCATGGGTGTGTGTGGCACAGATGACCTTGGCCATGAATCACGACAGTGGATGGGCCTGTCACATACATACATATGTGACCTACGATCTGAGAAGCTACAGCACAACCTGTCAATGGCAAATGTATTCATGTAGTATGCAGGCTTCACACCTATGTACTGATTAAGGGAACATGTACACATATATATTTGCAACTCATATACCTGATGTGTGCAATGCACTTACTGTTGTAATCATAATATGCCATAACATAGTAAAAGCAAGACCCACACCGCATTGACCAAGAGTGACACACACACACACACACAGTCAGCATTTGCAGAATCCAAACCCCTATCTATCTATGTTATGATACTAGAGAAAGACACATTAGCACAGTGCGCTATTTGCTTTACTGGGTGGTTTTCCTTCTCCATCTGTATTTCTAGGGTGGTGACATCATCAGTCCTTCCAAAGAAGAATGCACATCTGTGATGTGTTTTCCCAGTCTTCAAAAAGGCCACTCCTTTCAAAGAGAATTGCACACACAAAGTCAGCGTTTGCAGGATTCAAACCCCTACCTAACTAGGTTATGATACTAGAGAAAACGATGCATTAGCACAGTGCGCTATTTGCTTGATTGGGTGGTTTCCCTTCTCCATCTGTATTTCTAGGGTGGTTCAGTCTTTCCAAAGAGGAATGTACATCTGTGATGTGTTTTCCCAGTCTTCAAAAAGGCCACTCCTTTCAAAGAGAATTGCACACACATGCAGCATCTGTAGGATTCAAACCCCTATCTAATTATGTTATGCTACTAGAGAGAGACGCTTTAGCGCAGCATGCTATTTGCTTTATTGGGTGGTTTCTCTTTTCTGCCTTTATTTCTAGGGTGGTGACATCATCAGTATTTCCAAAGAGGAATGTACATCTGTGGTGTGTTTTCCCACTCTTCAAAAAGGCCACTCCTTTCAAAGAGAATTGCACACACATACACTCCCACCCACAAACAGTCAGTGTTTGCAGGATTCAAACCCCTACCTAACTAGGTTATGATACTAGAGAGAAATACATTAGCACAGTGCACTATTGGCTTTATTGTGTGGCTGTCCTTCTCCGTCTGTATTTCTAGGGTGGTGACATCATCAGTCTTTCCAAAGAGGAATGTACATCTGTGGTGTGTTTACCCAGTCTTCAAAAAGGCCACTCCTTTCAAAGAGAATTACACACACATCCCCCCTACACACACACACACAGTCAGCATTTGCAGGATTCAAATCCCTGCCTAACTAGGTTATGATACTAGAGAGAGACACATTAGCGCAGTGCACTAGTTGCTTTACTGGGTGGTTTCCCTTCTCCGTCTGTATTTCTAGGGTGGTGACATCATCAGTCTTTCCAAAGAGGAATGTACATCTGTGGTGTGTTTTCCCAGTCTTCAAAAAGGCCACTTTTTTCAAAGAGAATTACACACACAGTCAGTATTTTCAGGATTCAAACCTCTGTTTAACTCGGTTATGATACTAGAGAGAGACACATTAGCGCAGCGAGCTACTTGGTTTACTAGGTGGGTTCCCTTCTCCGTCTGTATTTCTAGGGTGGTGGCATCATCAGTCTTTCCAAAGAGGAATGTACATCTGTGGTGTGTTTTCCCAGTCTTCAAAAAGGCCACTGCTTTCAAAGAGAATTGCACACACAGTCAGCATTCAAACCCCTACCTAACTAGGTTATAATACTAAAGAGAGACGCATTAGCACAGCACACTATTTGCTTTACTGGGTGGTTTCCCTTCTCCGTCTGTATTTCTAGGGTGGTGACATCATCAGACTGGACATGGTAATGTGTGTACCCTTTGTTTTATGCCATTCCAGGAATGGTCCATGTGGGTCGTCAGGTGTCAACAGCTGGAACATGAACTCATAATCCTTACCTTGTGTGATCTATCTGTGGACACATCGACATTCCTTCATATGTCAACACATATTTATGCACAGCTTGTTGGTTTTGTGGGTACTACATGTGTCTGGGATGTTGATAAAGGGCTATTCAAAGTGTATGTGAGACATGTGTAGCTGTGTTCAGTGATGTATGTCCTGTGTGGCTGCCTTGCAAACAGTCTAGCATGTTTGGGAACCATGATCCGCACATGAACATACCACGGTTAGTAGGGTTGTGTGTGTGTCAGCTTCCAATATCTCGGTTTATGACTTCAACTATGATGGACTCCATGGCTTGCAGATCATACTTCATAGGCATACTGCACTGTACATCCCATGGTGTGTTGTGCACCAACACTTGTGTGGAGTGCCATATGTTGCTGTAACACATTCAACGGTTCCACATCCTGTGTAGGGGGAGGTTCAGCTGACTGTTCAGGTGCAGGATCTGTTTGTTCTGTAGTTTATGCATGACACATATTGGGAATCAATGTAGTCCACCTGATGCCATGCTTTTAGCACTGGGGGTAGCTGTTCATCCATTCTACATGTGATATCTCCTGGTATGATGATATGGACTATCGTCGGTGGGAGGTGGGTATGTATATATGGGCCTGTCTGTCAGGATGTCGGCATTGTCAGTCAGGTACAGTTGGCCCTGACTCATGACATATATGTGTATACATTGCTATATATGACATAGCTGTCGGAGGTGTCATGATTCAGTCTGGACTCCTTCTCAGCTACTCTTTACAGAACACCAACAAACCTGGGCACTAATCCCTGTTATACTCCTTTACACACTTAACACCCTACTGATCCTTTGTCATCTGGCTACAGAGTATGTCATGATGATATCCCAGCATGTCCAGGGGTCGGCTTTGTGTGCACTCTCCAGTCCAGCTGGTGAATATTGTGATGTAGACACAATGTCACATCTGCCTCATGTACACAGACAAGACTCTCCTCCTCACAACAAACCCAGATATATGTGTGAGATGCACCTATAGAGACATAGAGGGTGCTGAACTCTCTCGACCCATGACTGGCATTGTCTATCAGGTGGTGAAGATAACAACACACACCACATATCAGTCTCACATATCCTCTGGCGACAGCACTCAAACCACATTATCACATATACACATACTCGGATGCTGTAAATGAACTCTGCATAAGCAGCAGAGACCTACAGCAGGCACACACACAACTGCTACCCCACTACAATTCCCACATTTCACATAGTTCACAATGTCAGTGTGCCACACAGTCACTTGCCTTCGGGCTACACAACACACATAATACACTTGTGATAGGCGACACTTATTGTCAGACACACTGACGTACCACTCACCAGCCCATACAAGGGAATAGTCCCTTTGTGCTGTCTGTCGTGTGCCAGGATCTGCCACATAACACATGCAGTCAGGTCACTAGAAAGCAAGTACAGGACTGGCACCATCATTGTCCATGCTGGTACGTAAAACCTCAGATGTTACTCCCTGGACCACATGGCATGGTACATGGAGGAACAGTGTCATCATGTAGCCCAGGCCAGTATGACCCTGACCTTGTCTAGCATCTTACACCCACCAAGTATGATGTCACAGTATACAGACAAACATATCATGTTTAACACTTGGCTAACAGATTGGTGTCATTCATAGGAGATACAGTGTCTGTCAGCCTGTGGTGACATGCTCAACATGCCACATAGCTTCACTATGGACAGCTTGCATCTGTCACCCTTGGACCTTTGAATGCTGGCTAAGGCTCTTGCTACCACCATAGTGCATTTGTTGAGCAGGGCTCAAAAGACAAACCCACCTACATAGACATTACAGGTTAAATAACACTAAGGGTAATGCTGTTCAACACTAGATGTGTTACCCTCATAATGCGGCCACTCAGGTCTCCCCTCAGTATGGGGGATAGCAATATATGTGCACTAACAGATGCCTAGTTCAGGGTCACATATGCACACCAGCACTACCAGGTTATGTTTCATACCATGCTTTCTGACCACAGGACTTGGAATGGACAACACAACTAGGGGGTGTATCCCTATACATCACAGATACACACACCTCCGGGTTAGTGGCACTGCAGTAAGCATCACAGACCATACATATACAACTACCATTGTTCAAACCTGCCTTTCAGTTTGTTGCTTACTACAGACCACCCTCCCATACTCAGAAACCACATTTGGCTTTCCTAGGAACAGTGGGGGATATGATGGTCTCCACAAACACCATTATATTGGGTGACATGAGATACATGAATATTGACTGGGGATACTACTCAAGCTGCAAGAACCTCACCCTACAGTCACTACAATTTGTACATTCATATGCTATGGCACAACCAGTCACCACAGCCACAAGGGGGAATACATATTGGACCTGTTCATCACCAACATGGGGACTCTATGTTACACACCAGCAATATACCCTTCATTGGTAAGGTCGGAACATACATCTATCTCACTGGACATACATATACACTCCACACACCCATCCTGGGTAATCTTGGTGAATTTCTGATGAGCCAACGTCTCACTTCACCAAAGCAAGGTGGTATCCTTCAGAGAGCTTGAGACAGTGTGAAATACAGCTCCGACTGCTGAATCCTTTACATACACATTCTATGGACTCCTAGTGGACTGCATGGATTGTGCTACCCCAAATAACAACAAGAACCACTCCTCCAGTGGCAGGGGACCTGTCTGGTAGACACCAGCCATTAATAAGCTGTACAATGTCAGGAGGAAGCTACTACATGTTAGAGCACAATCCCAGATGGGGAAAGCATCTGTGATCTGTACTAGCAGACAGCTATGATCACTCATGTACTTATCTAAGGTCTTCTTCTCATGGACAATTGCACCAGACAAGTAGGACTATCACAAGGCCTTCGTCAGTTAGGTCAGGAACCTGGGTGGACACTCACTGATATGCTGTGAGTTACTGAATACTGACTACACTTACCCTGAACCCACTGGCATAGCCAACATCCTGGCAAACAGGTTCAGTGCAGATGTCTCCCCCATCCCCCCTAGGGAGCAACTATCCATCCCAACAGAGTGTAACCTCCCTGACACCACACAGTAACAGGTGAGTGCTGCCCTCCCCAAAGCATACATTACAGCATCAATGTGACCAGTTGGTGTCCCGGCCTGCATCTTACACAAGCTTCATGACAGACGTAATCCTCACATTACATCACTGTGCAATATTGGAGTTACTACAGGATAGGTACCCACGGAATGGCATACAGCAACAGTGTTCCCACTCCACATAGTTGGTGCCAGAACGGACCACAAGCAATATTGCCCTATAAGCCTAACTATCCTGTTATGCAAAGCTATGGAGTGTATTGTCATGGGACTCTTACACATAGACATCAGGAAACTACAGACACTGTGTCCTACACATTTCAGCATTGTTGTGGGCAGATCTTGCCTCTTGAACATGTTTGTATTCTTTTGACAGTTAACAGGTCCATCAACATAGGGACAGATGTACACGCAGCCTACCTGAAGTTTGCTAAACCCTTCCACACAATAACCCACTGGGCCATTATGCATAGGCTCACCAGCATCGATATGGACACATATCTCACATGATGGATTGCTACCTGGATCAGGGATAGCACCCACATGGTCAGAATTGCAGGTGCCATGTCTGACTATACACCAGTTACACATGACATCCCACACAGCTCGGTCCTGGGACCTCTCTTGTTCAGTATATATTTGTCTGACGTACAGGCTACCACAGGGGGAATATGGCTGACCTTGTTCACACTTGACTGCATACTGGGTGCCATGATCACTGCTCCAGCTGCCACATGCATACACCAAAAGGGTCTCATAGAGATGGATGACTGGTGCCTGAGCCATGGCCTACAACTAAATGACATTAGTTGCATAGTCATCCCCTTTGGGAATAACAACATTCCCACACATTAACACATAGGTAGTACTCCATTACATATGGTAGGTGTTGTTAGGTGATTGGGGACATGACTTGTTTGTACTGTCACCTTTGACATTCATGTTGCCACAGTTGTTGGACAGACCTTCTATATAAGCAACCTTATCCCATATGGTTTCACATCTAGATCGAGTGATGCCATTGTGCCCCTATACTAATAACAACCATGCTTGGTTACATTGTCACCTTTGGGGTGTACCTTATCCAACACTTGCAGCAACTGTACTGACCACAGATACCCAAGCATCAGCCACCCCTCAACAATACCCACAAATCACATATCTCACAAAATCAGTGTGCTTCACAGTCACAGACCTTAAGGCCAAACAACACACCAAATACACTTGTTATAGGGGACCCTATTGTCCGGCACACTGACATCCCACTCAACTGACTGAACAAGGAGAAGGTCACTGTAAGCTGCCTGTCAGGTGGCAGGATCCAACACATAATGCAAGCACTCAGGTCACTCCAAAGCAGGTACAAGTATGACTCCGTCATTGTCCATGCAGGTGTGAATGACATGAGACGTACCTCCCTGGACTACAAGAAATGAGACATAGAACAGCTCTCTGATCATGTAGCCAAGGCTGGTATGACCCTGATCTTGGGTAGCATCTTGCCCTCACCAAGAATGATGCCAGAGTATAAAGACAAAATGATCAGTTTCAACAATTGTCTACAGTATTGGTGTCATTCAATGGGGATCCAGTGTCTGTCAACCTGGGATGACATGCCCGACAAGCCACATTGCTTCGCTAGGGATGGCTTGCACCTGTCACCCTTAGGCTTTCGTATACTGACCATGCCTCTTGCATTTTTTAGGCGAGGCTCAAAGGACAAACACACCTCCATAGACAACCCAAGGATACAAAATCTAAAGGTAATGCTACTTAATGCCAGACGTCTAAACCTCAAGATGCACCCACTTGAGGCTCTCCTCAGTATGGAGAATATCGATGTCTGTGCAGTAACAGAAACCTGGTTCAAGGCTCCTCAGACCACCCCAGCACTACCACATTATAACTCATACCATGCGTTTCACAGACAAAACTCGGACCAAAGCACAAAAGGAGGGCTAGTATCTATATTCATCAAAGATACCTACACCTCCAGGTTAGTGGCACTGCATGAAGCATCAGAAACCATCCATGTGCAACTAACAGCAGGCCAAACTGCCTTTCAGTTTGTAGCCTGCTACAGAACACCCTCCCTATTACAGGAACCCCACTTGGCATTCCTGAGAACACTGGAGAATATCAAGGTCTCTCCTAAAACTATGTTATTGGGTGACTTCAACTACCAAACATTGACTGCAACAACTACTCATGCCCAAACACACCCACCCAATGGTTCCTTGAAGTTATAAACTGTAATGCGATGGAACAACTGGTCACCACTCCCACAAGAGGGAACAACATATTGGACCTGGTCACCACCAACATGGTAAACCCCTCACTGGTAAGATCAGACCATTAACAAATTTCCATGGACATCCATATCCCGTCCCCACCCCCAGCCAAGGAAATCACTGTATAGAATTTCTCAAACGCCAACTTTGCACTTCTCAAGACTGAGGTGGAATCCTTCAAAGCCCATGGGCCAGAGGATAATACAGGCCAATCCACAGAATCCTTTACAAATGCATTCTATGAGCACCTGCAGGAATGCATGGATCATGCTATCCCAAATAAAACGAAGACTCACTCCTCCAAAAACAGGAGACCTGTTTGGTGGACCCCGGCAATAAATAAGCTATACAACAGAAGGAGGAAGCTACTACATGACAGAGCAAAATCCCAAAAATGGAAGGCATCTCTGATCAGTATTAGCAAGAAACTTCGATACCTCATAAAATCATCAAAGGCCAGTTTCCAAAGGGAAATTGCTCTAGACACTAAAGATAATCACAAGTTCTTCTTTAGTTATGTCCATAATATGGGTGGAAACTCCCAGATATGCTCTGAATTGTTGCATAACGGTACAAAATATACTGAAACTACAGACAGCCAACATTCTGGCAGACAGATTCAGCACAAACCTCTCCCCCCCTTCACCCACAAAGGAACAAATGCCTATCCCAACTGAATGTAACCTCCCTGACATCACAGATGCACAGGTGAAGGCTGCCCTCGCCAAAGCAAAAAACACAGCAGCTATAGGACCGGACGGTGTCCCAGGCTGTGTCTTACACAAGCTCCAAGAAGAACTGAACCCTCACATTAAGTCACTGTTCAAACTTGGCCTTACTACAGGATATGTACCCGAATAATGGTGTACAGCTACAGTGGTTCCACTCCACAAAGGTGGTGCCACAACAGACCCTGAGAACTATCGCCCCATAAGCCTGACTAGTCTGGTCTGTACAGCTATGGAGCGTATTATCATGGAACTCATAAACAAAGACATTGGGAGCCTCCAGACACTGGACCCTACCCAATTTGGCTTTGTTAAGGGCAGATCTTGCCTCTTAAACCTAGTTGATTTCTTTGAAACAGTTACCAAAGCTATGGATGAGGGCAAGGTAGTCCACATAGCCTACCTGGACCTCGCAAAAACGTTCAACACAATACCACACTCGGAAATCATACATAAGATTAACAGCTTAAATATCAACCCCTATATCACAAGATGGGTTGCAAACTGGCTCAGGGATAGAACCCACATGGTCAGAATCGCAGGTGCCATGTCTGAATACAAACCAGTTACAAGTGGCATCCCACAGGGCTCAGTTCTGGGACCTCTCTGGTTCGGTATATACTTCTCTAAGGTTCAGGCTAACACGAGGGGATTATGGCTGACAAGGTTCATAGATGACTGCAAACTGGGGGCCATAATCGACTCTCCAGCTGACACAAGCATCCTCCAGAAGGGTCTCACAGAGATGGATGTTTGGTGCCAGAGCCACAAGCTAGAGCTACATGCTAAAAAGTGCATAGTCATCCCCTTTGTGAAAAACAGGGTGCACACAAATTACCACATAGGTGATAATCCATTAAGTACAGAAGTAGTAATTTGAGATTTGGGGACCAATGTAGATAGCAATCTCTCCTTTGATAATCGCATTGCCAAAGTGGTTACAAAGACCTTCTATATATGCCACCTTATCACAAAAGGGTTCACATCTACATCAAGAGAGGTCATTGTGCCCCTCTACTCATCAGTCATCAGCCCCAAACTTGAATACAATGGCCCTTTTTGGATGTACCTTACCAGACACCTGCAGCACCTGGAGAGACCCAAAAGTACCTCTCCAAGAGGATCATGGGCTACAAACAGATGTCATATGCAGCTCAACTAAGGAAACTCCAGCTCTATTCAGTTGCTTACCGCCTACTCAGAGGCAATCTATGCCTGACATACAAAGCCATGTCAAAGCCAGAATTAATGGACATGCTCCACCTCAAAAATCCAAGTTCCTTAGAGATACACGCTCTAGGGACTTAAACCTCAGCATAAGAATAAAAAGGACAAGCTGGAGGGACAGATTCATTTTCCAGAGGCTCCCCTCACTCTGGAATAGAATCCCAATTCATATTAGACATAGCCCCTCGCTGACCCTCTTCAAGCCAAATCTGGACACATGGATGGGAAATCGCAAATTCACCCCTGAGATCTCTTCTGTGTCCCTGCTAGACAGAGGTACAGCAAACTAATCTTAAAGGGTACCTTCTGTGACCTAATTTACAGAGGCACAGTAGACTAATCTAATACAGAGACAGACACCAAATACACTCTGGCTAGGCTTATAAATGCCCTAGGGCAGATAGCCTAGTATCTACCTATGAACCTATAAGTTCCACACCAATCAGATGTAGGGACTCACACAGATGACCTGCACAGTTCAGATGCAGTAACTCCAGCTCTACTCAGTTGCTTACCACCTACTTGGATATGATGTGTGCCTGTTGTTTCCAGTAATACCCCACCCAGAATTAATGGACATGCTCCATCCACCTCAGGATATCCAACTCCCTTGTAGCTACACACTCCAGGGACATATACCTCAGCACAGATGTTAATAGGACATGCTGGCGGGACAGATTCTTATCCCAGGGCCTCCACTCACTCCAGATTGTGATCACAGTTTCACATAGGCAGAGCCACCCACTAACCACCTACAGGGGACATCTTGATGGCTGTATGGGTGATCGTATGTTTACCCATGGGATATCTTCTGTGTCCCTGCTACACAGAGGCACACTAGCCTAAACGTACATGGGCTATCTTGTGTGACCTACTATTCACTGGCACAGTGTAGTACTCTGACAGGGCTGCAAAAGCCAAACACACTCTGGCTAGGCTTGTACTTACCCTAGGGCAGATAGCCTACTATCGACCTCTGAACCTATATTTCTGCTCGGGATGCACAATATTTATTGCTGATACTGTTTGCAGGTCTTTATCGTCTTTGCTTTCCCAGTTTCTATGAACAACTTAGGTATCTGTGGAACATGTTTGATAATGACAGGGTTCCACTATATTATATAAGTGTCTGTTGTCATGTAACTGTGTGCACAGGGCGGATTGCTGGATAGTGAGAGGTTCCTGGGTTAACACATGCAACTGCCAGATATGTGTGGCCCACTGCTGTAGTCAGACGTGGCCTAAGTGTGTGAGCATGCCCAGTTCAGGCTTTCCATGTTTTGTTGCCTGACATATGTCTCATTTATTCAAGTGTGTGAGCATGCCCAGTGTGACCTTTCAGTATGTTGCGATCTGAAGTCCACTACATTTCTGGATGTGTGTGAACATGACCAATATTAACATTTATACTGTGTGTGTTGGAAGTCAAGTTCTGTTCTTACTGCGGGACTCACCTTTGTGTCATAACTCAACAGGGATTATGCTGTGCCTGCAGGGTTTCCAAGATACTTTGCATAGACTTATCAACATCCCTTCATACTGGCTGAACAGTGCAGTGCTGTCATGGTTTAGTGGTTCAGTACTTTAACTATGGTGCACAGTGCCCTGGGTTCGAGGCCCTTCACTGCTTTATATTTCCATACTGAGCAGACCAGACTGCTTAAGGGCCAGTTAAGCAAATATGAGCATGTTGGCTTTTGTTCTGCTATGCCCTACTTAGACCAGGCTTGTCCGACATTGCTGTATATTCACCAACTTTGCTGGACATTGCCCAATATTACTCAACACTGACCACAGTTGTACTAGTTGGTGTGTGTATTCTGTTTGCATATACTACATGGTGGTAAATGCTGTTTAGCACTACCTTAAATTGCTTGACACATGGCAATCATGCCTCAGGTGGTGCTGCAGGGCTGCCTATGTCAGATGCACATACTACACTCCCTATACATGTTTGAAGCAGGTAGTGTCAACTTAGGCATCCCTTTTACTATATGTGCGGGTCAGAGAGAGGTATCATTTCCAGAGTTCCTACTGAGCCAGTGTATGTGCTATGTGTTGACTCTTTGCCAAGGCCAAAGCATAGTGGGCATGCCTCCTTCTGCCTACTGGGGCAGGCTCAGGTTGTTCCTCCTCCGAGTCACGCTCTGCCTGTGATGACCTTGGCAATGGTGGGGGGCTGTTTGGCCCAGGCCCATGCTGGTCCTACTGCAGCTGTTTTTGCAGGATCATATTATGTAGCATAGCACATACCATGACAATTTGGGTACATGTAGTTGGTGTGTACTGCAAGGCTGCACCAGATGTGTCCAGGCACCGGAACCGTGACTTGAGCAGCCCAAACACACGCTCGATTACATTTCGTGTTTGTGCGTGTGCCTCATTATGGTGTTCCTGTTCAGGTGTGTGTGCATTTCTGATGGGTGTCATCAGCCACGGCTCCAGTGCATAGCCAGCATCCCCCACTAGGTGACCATGTGGGATGTCCCCATTGGCAAATGTCTGGTACAGCTGCGTCAGATGCCAGATATGGGAATCATGGTAACTACCAGGGCAGCCAGCACACACATTCAGTATTATGCCCTGGGCATCACACATGACCTGGCAGTTGATGGAGGGGAAGCCCTTGCGGGTGATGCAGACCCTACCCCGCTCACTGGCTGGTGCTTTGATGCATATGTGCGTGCAGTCTATTGCACCCACTACCTCAGGGTATTCCGCTATTTGCTGGAAGAGATGCATATTGCTGGCCAATACCTCATCGGAATTGGGGAAATATACATGATCACCGACATGTACTGACATGGCATCCAGAAACTGGTGCAGTACCCTGAATGCTGATGACTGTGATATCCCCATCATATCACCAGTTGGTCTCTGGAAGGTACCTGTTGCTAGTATTCATAGGCCAACACATACCTTGGTTTCCACTGGAATGGGTTCCCCTCTGTTGGTTCTGTGTGTGAGGCATGGCCTGCACAGCTCACCAATTTGCTGCATGAGGTCTCTGTCCACTCTATAGCGCTCCACTATCTCCAGCTCATGTAGCCCCTAGTAAGTTACCCTGGGCCTGTACACTCTTCTCCGTCTCCTCACTGGGGGTTGGTTGGCAGCATTCCCATTGTCACCACCCTCAGCATGTTGCATATGTCTGTTTATGACAGCAATGGCAGCCCCTAACATTTCTTTGTCTCAGTTAAGCCTTTTCAGTATTCACTTCTCTTAGCTTACTGCAGTGCTGCAGTGTCTCTGAGCAATACATGGTGAAAAGTTGTTTGCAGAGTTTTAAGTGCTGGGCTGGGCTGGGCTGGTTTACTGCCTGTGTGATTGCCTGATTCTGATTATGTCCACCTGCTAGCTCTGCTGACTCTCCCTGGTTAACTTCCTACTGTTTGTTGTGCTTCCTTTTCTCTTTCCATTTCCTCAGGGGGGCAGCGCCGCGCAGACTAGCGCAGATGCGTGTACACATGATAACATGCGCGCACACAGGCTTAGATGGAGTTACACTAGCTAATTCCTGCTTAAAAGTGTGCACACCAGTGCAAACGCGCTCACAATACTGTAAACTGCATTATACATGCTTACTCCGGCTTAAATGCACACAAACTCACGCTGACATGCACGCAAACTGTCTTATTTGGGTTTACAGGCGTGCACACGCACGCATACATGTTGCAAGCATTTTTACAAGAAACTTTAGTGATACCCACAGTGTGCACCTTCTATTTCTTGACTTTAGCTAGGATACCTGATGACACATCTCTTTCAGTGATGAGCAACTGACAGCTAACACATGCCACTCTGCTCCAATGAGCTTATCTTCTTACATACATACCCTCTCCTGATGTCACCTATATCCTACTCTGTTACTCCCCTTATCCTAGTCTTACACTCCACTGACTGTGCTCATTTGCTATGTAGACTTGGGATTCACTATCCTTACCCTCATTTGCATAGGATTGCCTACTCATGCTTGGTTACATCTCTTAGACTGGGTTCCCCCCTTAACAACCCCTACACAGTAGCCATGTTGTCTTCAGCCTGCCATTGCCTTGCATTGTACATTACAAATACCCATAAAATCCACATTTGTGGATTTTAATTTTTATTTTTCTGTTTTTTTTAGAGCGCAGCCCATTTGCGTGAAGCTGCTCTACGCTTAAACATGGAAACTCTGAAAAAAAAATAAATTCATTTTTTTTCATTTTGCATCGGGAAACATTGCCAATGGCCGTATATTTGGCCATTGGCATGCTTCCTCTACTGGATGTAACCTTTATTTGGAGCTGTCACGGCTCCATTTTGCTATTTGCAGAACGGTACTCAGTTGTCAACTGAGTACATTTCTGCAGATAAAACTACTCTTACTCGGACAGGTTTGGGTTTCCTGAATCGCAAATCTACCTCATTTGCATGCCTTTCAGCTGCATTTGAGGTAATTTGCATGTCCCGGCCCTGTCTGTGTAAGAGCCATTTTAGGAGCTCTCTTGCACGCCCCTACAGGCTGTTCCTGTATCGCCCGTCGGACATGATGACTGCATGGAGTCTTACTCTACTCTTAGACTCCATGCAAGCCATCGTGAATCCGACCCAAGCACTTTCATTCTCTAATATATCTGAACTTCTAGTGCCAATCACATGATTAGTCAGTTGATTAGTCAGCTGACACAATCAATCTATAACTTACTAAACAAAATCTATCAATAAGTACTGTCAATTACTAAACTTTTTTAGTAAAAACAATATAAATTAAAACCCCAGCTGGTATTACTCAGCGCATTCAACTGCACCCATCTGAAATCTATTTACAAACATAATACTAACTTTTACATAAAAATGCTTTCCCAGGACTAATTTAAATCATACACATACAGGCCTCTCTGAAGTGTATCTCCATTCATTCGGAAATTAGTATATCTCTACTTTTAATACTTAAACGATATTTCTCTTGTGGCAAATGTACATTAATAAGCCAGCTTTCAAATCTTACATACTTTACCCCATGGGTTCAATTCCTAACTGATACCATGATATTTTAACATTGTGTAAGCCCTAACATCACAACAGGTCACTATTCATCCTCTGCCTACTTCCAATCTGCAAGGATTAAAAGCCATTCCTTTAACCATTCCATTGTTGAACATTGGAACTTGTGTCAATAGGTTGAACATGACAAATAGTAAAGCTCAGTGCCATGTTTCACACCTTTACTGCTCTTGAATATGAGCTATGCCACTGTGCCTGCCATGAAATCCATCTGATTTCAGTTGCATAAATGCAGTAAGCAAGGCTTTGTGTCTTTGCTTACAACCAGTTACCTACGATATCTGAAATGGATGCTAATTCAGACATATTCTGCTAGCTTGACTTTTGCTGACATGACTGGTGTGGGAGAGAATGGGACTGAGTTTAGAGGACAAAAGTGGGATGTTGAGGAGTCCAGGATGTTTGAGGCACTCTTCATGAAGCAATACATCCATATGCTGCTGCAGTGGGATTATACCTGGACTAAATAAGTTGATGCTTGCAATGGTTTATCCAAGGCTGTCTACAGTGCAATGGGCATTCCGTGCACTAGTGAACAATGTTGTCACCACTACAATTAACTTGAGAAGAACAAGCAGGATCTCCTAAGCTAATGGGAGGCTGAATTTAAGACTGCGGACACCTCTCAATTGTGTAAGTACACTGACCCATGACATTAATGATCTTGGCATGAGGTAAGTATGACTCAGGTCCAAATTCAAGCCAGAAACTTCTTTTCATTCCCTCAAGCAGTAGCATCTTAAGCAGGCATGCCACAACCTTCATCTCTAGCAAACATGCATGCCTTCCTCTATAACTCTTGTTGCTTGCATTAGACAATGTGAACACCTGCTTAACTGTGTGTGTGTGTGTGTGTGTGTGTGTGTGTGTGTGTGTGTGTGTGTGTGTGTGTGTGTGTGTGTGTGTGTGAGAGAGAGAGAGTTCAATACCCAGAAGCAGCAAATATGTTTTATTACTGGATAATTATTTACAAAATATTAACAGCAATAATATGTAAGAAAAATCAAATTACGGTAACTGCAATTACTACATTTGATTACATATTTCCTATCCATCATAGGGAAATAAAAACTGCTGTCTTTCTAGCAGTAAGATTTGTTAATTTTATGATAGATAAAAAACATTCTATCATATATGGACGTGGCAAAGGTGTAGAATAGTAAATTATCATAACTGGTTGTGTATTTCCAAAGTGTATTGAAAAAATACAACAATGTGACATGCCAGATATCTAATTATCTCTTTATTTTTGTCTCCCCCAGCCATTTCTCTCTCTCTTTTTTTTTTTTTGGGGGGGGGGTTATAATTTATTAACAATCTGCTGTTTGCATGCCTTGTTGATGAAAAGTAAATGACCATCAGCACAGAGATGTAGACTGACCAGTATGGCTTAGCCCACCATACCTCCACAGAATGAAGCACAATCACCCAGCACTTTGGGTTCACAAGATGTCAGTGATGCCTCCACAATCACTGCTTACCTTTTCCACCTGAACAGGTTGCTCTGCCCCAGCTCCTCATGTAGAGATAACCTCTAGAAGCAATAGTAGTGGAGTGATTTTGTAACCCCACAGGAGCTGACAAGGCTGATGACGGATATCGTACAGAAGGGCCTCAGTGCACATATCACCTGGGTTGAAAAGGTCCTGTGTCTGATTGCAAAGACAATACCACATCTGGAACTGACTCAGTGAGCTGCTTTTGGAGACAGTGGTGACAGATCTGAGGGAGATGACTAGATTGTCACTGTCCCCAAGCTGGACATGGGTACACTTCCAATGTCCCTTACATATCCCCAATTATGGTGTCCCCCAACTTTTTGTCTCCCCCCATCACTGTATATCTTGTATCTCCTTTATGTCTATGCGTACTTCCTAACCTATCCTACCTACCTGACCCTCTCATTCCTAAGCACCTTTTCCAACATTCCTCTCTCTCTCCCAAAAAATTAACAAAATGGACACTTATCCAAAAAAAAAAAATCATGTCCCATACATAGCTCTCCACTTTGCCTGTTGTATCACCTTGACACATTTTATTTGGTCCAATTGACCATACAATATTATTCTGTTGTTGTCACCCATGTAAAGCTAACATCAGCACAGTCTGGGCAAATGTGTACAATTGACAGGTGTGCCCCCCCACCCCACGTTGTAGGGTATTAGCAGCACAGCACACATTCCCAGGGCTGTCCCAATCAACTTGAAAACTTGTTGCATGTCCACAATATTCAGGGGTCAATGAGCTATGCATATGTGTGGTTAATACTGTCAGGATGTGGCCAGCACTTACTCCTGGCTGTCGTGTCTTAGTGGCCTAGGTATAGTACTATGTTTGACAGGGTCCATGTTCCAAGAACTGCAGAGCCAACTATTTTTCATGTCAACTACCCCTGTGGTAGGAGTTGTACACACTGTCCAGATGTCAATATCTGTTATGCAGGAAAGCCGGACAGGTCAGGGACAGGGGGCCACACATATGGACAGTACACAGCTTGGAGTAACCTACACAGTGCCTAGCATACCTGCCAATTGTACAGACTTTTTAAACCAACAGTCACAAAGGATGAAGCAGCAATTCAAACACCAATAAAATAATATGCCACCACACTGGCCGAACAATAAAGGAAACCACCAGGAATTAGCGAAAACTACAGTTTAATATCGCTTTTGTCTTCAAAAGACTTCATCAGAATAAATAAAATACACATCAGCAGCTGCTTATATATCAAACACTAATTAATCCAATTAAAACCCACATAATTTAAAGGTACATACCCCAAAAACATGTTAATACAAACAAATACAAATTATTTTAATTTATCTTTGTTTGTATTAACATGTTTTTGGGGTATGTACCTTTAAATTATGTGGGTTTTAACTGGATTAATCAGTGTTTGATATATAAGCAGCTGCTGATGTGTATTTTATTTATTTGCATGAAGTCTTTTGAAGATGAAAGTGATATTAAACTGTGGTTTTCGCTAATTCCTGGTGGTTTTCTTTATTGTTCGGCCAGTGTGGTGGTATATTATTTTATTGTACAGACTTTTTGCAGAATGTCCAGGGGTTTGTGTCATATTTTTGCTCTGTTTATCATGAAATTGTCGTTTTCTGGCAAATCACAAAAGACTAAAGTCAGAAAATAATGACAGATTGTAGTTTCAGACTTCATACCCTTTAGAAAAGTGCATGCTAATGCAAACCCTGCTATTGTATCACTTTTCTAGGTTTGTAAGGCCAATAGTTAAAAACAGTCCCTATATTTAGGCCTTTCTCTCCCAATTACTCATGGCTTTGTCCAGATGTCTGGCTCTAAGAAGTTGAGAGGTAAGGTGGCTAATAGGACAGCAGGTACATGAAGGTCAGTGTACTGCCAGGTTATAAAAAACTGCCACCTTACAGTGTCAGCACTGACAACATGTCAGTGGCCAACATCCATACCCCTGAAATGACAGGCTGTCACAGAAGGAGCATAAGAATGCCTTGTATATCTGTCCTGCTTGTCCTGACATCACATTTACCTGCCAACTATTTGCAAAACAAGAAAGGGTCATGTCAAAACATCAATGACAGACAGTGGAGAAACAGACATCATACCCATAAGAGAAAGCAAGTAAATATCAAACTGGTCTCCTAACTGTCTATATTTGGCAGAACAGTATTAACACCCTGTTCCCATGTGTGGGCTTTTGTCTGACTGTCATACATGGGCCTGTGTAGATGTCTGTGACAGTTTGACAGCTAGGCCAACATGTAGCCTTATAATAACATAGTAACACAAACTGTCCGAGGACTACAGCAGATTTAGTGATGCAATGATGGACAACCTGCTAAATAGGTACACTGAGATGTGAAGTCCATAAACTGTGTGATGTTATGGCATTTACCATTCTCACACCAGAATTACAAATACATAGCAGTCACTGTGGACAAAGCCTGTGACTGGACTACAGAAGGACAAAGAGACACACATAAGGGGAAGGGGAACCACTGGCCAGACAAATGGAGAATGTGCACACCAAAACAAATTGTGCAGTAACATAGGTGCCCTGCAGTGTATGGAGTCAGTAAACATCACCTGAAATACACAACACACACCCACTTAAGTGGAGGTCTGCAACAAAACAAAAATCCAAACAAAGGACACCTCAGAGGAAAAAAAACAGATGAGAACTCCACAAACCTACACACCACAGACCATGCATAATCCACACACCAGGGTCTTGCAAACACTAAGGCCTTATCATACACCCAACATATTACTCATAGTAGAGTTCACTGTGACACACACAGATGTGCTTCTCACCAGGCAGGATAAGGAGAAAGTCACAGTTACTTGTTTGTTAGGTGCCATAATCTGCCATATCACACATCACTCAAGTCACCCCACAACTTGTACAGGTATCACTCTGGCCTGGTCCATGGTGGTGTGAACAATGTCAGATGTACCTCCCTGGACTATAGGAAGACAGAAATGATTCAGCTTGCTGAATATGTGTCCCAAGCAGGTATGTCCCTAGCCTTAAGCAGCATGCTGCCATCACCCAAAATGATGGCTCAATACAAACAGAAAATGATTGTCAGTAACACTTGGCACATTTACTGGTGTAATCCCAGGGGGATCCACTGGCTGGCAGCCTGGGAACATATGATCGACAGACCACACTGTTTTGCTAGAGATGGCCTGCATCTGTCTCACTTGGCCTTCAGGCCTCTGGCAAAGGCTCTTGCTTCCCCCATAGAGCCAGTGTAGGGAAAGTCATGGGGTCCATACTACCAACATAAAACACTCAACAAAATGCAAATTAAAGGCCACACTGCTAAATGCTAGGAGTCTAAACAGGTAAATGCACTCATTGCAAGCATTCATAACCGTGGAAGATGGTGACATTTGTAGACTCACATAAATCTGGCCCACAGCAGCAGAGAGAACCTGATCCTTACATGATCACTCATCCTATCACACAGCCAGACCCCAAAATGTGGGCAGCAAAACCAAAGGAAGTGGAGTATAAATATATATTATAAAGACACACACCTCCAGGCTGGTCAAACAGTCTGACACACACAAGACACTCCAAATGTAGTCAACTGTTGACAAGACCCTATGCAAATTATTCGTAACTACAGGCCAACATATCTGACTCAGGGCACCCACCCCACATATCTGGCCCTCTACAAATCTATCAGGATTCCACCCATCACCCTGATCCTGGCTGATGTTTATTACCCAACCACTGATTGGAAATCCAACCATGCCAGAACAGAAATGCATAGAGATTCCCCCATCTTATCAATGCTACATCCTTAGGACAGGCACTTGATACTCCCACAAGATGTGATATCTATGTTGTACCTGGCAGAAACCAGTGCAATCAACCATTGCAGCACCCCCTATGGTATCATCCTCCCTGGCAAGATCCGACAGAAAAGTTGTCATGTGTTATATCACCATCTCTCCTGAACCCCCCTCTAGCCATGGTAAAAGGAAAATGTCCCACAAGCTGATCACAACCACAAGAGGGATGATATAAACAGCTGAACAGCCCCCTACACCACTAGATGAATAGCCACCAACTTCCAAATGTACACAAAACTACTATACCAGCATATATATATAAAAATGCACGGAATCAGGAATACCTGACAGGACAACATCACAGTCTACAAGGGAGAGTAAACCTGTCCGCAAACATCTGCAATAAAGGAACTATATAACAAAAGGATAACATTGCTGTCCAGGACCGAGAAGGAGCAGGTGCAAAATTGGAAGTAATCACCCCTTAGCCTGAGCAAACAAATAAGAGCACCAGTGAAATCCACTAAAGGCAACTCCAAGTCCAAATCGCCCACATCTAAGACAGACAATCATAAGGCCTTCCTCACATATGTCTGCATTCTCAAAGGAAGCTCCCAGATCTGTGCAGAACTGGTGGTCAAGGACACCACATACACAAATGCTGCAGATATAGCCAATCCACTGTCTGACAGACACACCCAAAGCCTGACTACTGTCTTTGTCACAGCCGAGTGGCGGACAGCCACTGTCATCCCTTTACACCAAGGTAGAGTGTTCACCGATCCAGGAAATGAAAGACCCATCAGCCTAACTATCCTGATCCACAAGACCATGCAAAATATTATCATGGATCTCATTAACAGAAACATTGGCAAAATCCAAACACATTACCCTACACAGTCTGCCATTCTCAGGGGAGGTATGTCAGTGAACTCTGGATGACTTCCCTGAGGCAGCCAACAAAGGCATGGGTGAGGGAAAGATGGTGCACTCCATCCACCTTGACCTGGCCAAACCCTTACACACTATTCCCCACTTGGCCATAGTACATGAACTCTGTCAACTAGGCAGCAATCCATATGTTACCAGATGGGTAGCAAGCTGGCTCATTGCTAGAACCCACATAATCATAGTAGGTGTAGCCAACTCAAACAGTACAATCATAATGAGTTGCATACCCCAGGGACTGGTCTGACAGCCTCTGGTATATGGAATATATTTCCTTGAGGTGCAGGCCAAAAACACTGGCCTATGGCTGACCAAGTTGGCATATGACTGTAAGCTGGGAACAGTCATCAATGTCCAAAGTGATGTGGACATCCTACAAGAGGGTCTCACCAAAACAAATTACTGATGCCAGAAACATGGCCTCAAGCTGAATGCCTGCAGATGCATCATCATCCCCTTTGGAGAGACTGACATCCCCACATAGTATCACATTAACAACAATGTATTACATGCACAATTAGTAGTGAGGCATTTGGCCACCCAGGTTGATAGCAACCTGAAGTCTGAGCACCACCTTGCTCCTGTTGTCCAGAAAGCTTCATAGATGGGACAACTCAAATGTAAGGGTATGGTATGCCAACAGGGACAAAGAGGTCATAAGAACCATGTATGATAACCTTATGAGGCCAATTATTATGTTCAATGCCCCCTTCCATATATACCTTACAAAGCACATGCAGCAGCTGGAGAGACCACAGAGGTTCCTCACCAGGAGAATGCAGGACCACAAAAACCTACACAGATAGGCTAACAGCACTGTCCCTCTACTCAGTTCCATACAGACTCCGCAGAGGTGTCCCCTGTCTGGCATAGAAAACAATCCAAACCCTGCCTTGATGGGACTGTTGCACATCTGGAAATCAAGGCCCACTCGATCAACCTGTAGATGCAGCATCAACCTGGTCTGTGATATCAATATGGCTTGTCAATGTGACAGATACATGTCTCACACACTCCCCAATCTATGGAATATGCTCCCTGTCCACATCAAGCCAAGTGCCTCAACAACGGTAGTGAAGTAATTCCTGTATCAGTACAAGGGAAACAGAAATTACAGTCCTGTGATTCCACCTGTGTCCCTGTTGGACAGGGGCTCTGGGTGCTGGCGTGTCTTAACATGGGCTACACTCTCATCTGTGAGGGTTATAAGGGCTTCAGGGCCAATAGCCTGCTAACCTCATATCAACCTATCAACCTATACACAACTGTCTGTCATTGGTTCACCACATTACTCTGTACTGCTCTGCCACTGACATACCTGGAAATCACAATGCTTTGTGGAATATACCACATATATAATGGACATCTCTGCTCAGTAGAATGCACACTGTACCCACACCCATACATCTCAACCTCTTATAGCAAGACATTTGGACAAGGTCATAAATAAAAGTGGGACAAAGGCCCAATGTTAGGCACATGTTTTAAATATTGCTCTTACAAACTTAGAAAGTTGGTAGAATAACAGGTTTTGCATTAGCATGAACTGTCTGAAGGTTATGAAGTCTGAAACACAAATGCCTGTCATTATTTTCTAACTTTAGTTTTTAATTATTTGCCACTAACTTGCCAGAAAAACACAACTTTATGAAAAATGGACAAAAATTAGGCAAACGTCTGGGCAATCTGCAAAAAACTGTACATTTGAGAGGTATGCCCACACCAAGATATAACTTTTCAGGTAAGAAGAATACCACACAAGCAAGAGAACCCCAGCCAGTATATCACCAAGGTGCTGGACTGTTTGCACAGGTTCATCAGTCAATCAGCTGTAGCTACACCTCTCAACTGGCTGGATTGGGCAAAAATGTCTATAGCTTGGCTCATAATATTGGTCTATGCATCATACATCTTGTATTTCTCTGGTAAATCACTGTGATGATCTGAGGATTTCTATCAATAGGGAACCACACAGTACATTTCAGTGTCAGATGTCATATATGTCAGAAAATGTCTGCTAAAACAAACCCTGTAACTCTAGCAACTTCCTACATTAACAAGAGCAATAATTACAGCATCTCCCTATGTTTGGGCCATTGTCCCCCCATTTTTGTAGGCTATCTATAGATATTTTGCACTAACAGGTTCAAAGGTATGGCTGTAGCACACATAACCCCGGACCGCAGTACAACTATCTCTGGAATGGAGTCCCACTATTACTATAGAAGGTCATACTGGGCATGCTCCTACACTTAGTGAATTACAGCCCATGTCAGAACCCACATTGGACTATATAACTGCATTATGCATATATGTCTTTGCATACAGACATCTATGTACACGTTAAATGTTGTTACACACACTCATCAGACAGGATTACCCTCAGCTAGCTGTAGGTGGCCCATATGTGACATATTTGCATCTGTTGCATATGATACTCATATATATGGGCAACATATAACACTATGTCAAGAATACACCCACATAGACATGGGGAAGAGAGAGACAGACAATGATAGAGAGACACACACAGGGAAACACACACAGAGAGTGAGTCATACACAGAGATACCCTGAATGGCTTAGATTGATGTCCTGCTGCAGACAGTGGCATACCTGTTGTAACCAGTCGCACGTTCCAGCATGAATGTGAGCTCCATTGTGTAATAGTACTCAGGTGGGGGTTGTAATATCACATCACCTGCCTGTGTGTGTGTGTGTGTGTGTGTGTGTGTGTGTGTGTGTGTGTGTGTGTTTGTAGGTTTAAGTATTAAGAGGCCTTTCCCACTTAGTACACTTCCCATTGCCCTACTTTACAAGATCTACTAATGTCATTCACCGTAGAAGTACCTTTGGATGCTTGTCAGCCCTATAAGCTCTGTGCTGCATGTGATAACTGCGTAGCACTATAGTGCACATAACTAGATAAGTAGGGGTTCTAATATCAGTCTTGGCAAATGTTTGTGTTTGTAGTTGAAACAATTTTAGGCCATTCCCACCCAGTTCACTTCTTAGACTACTTTAGCAGTCCTGCTGATGTCATTCACCTTAGAAGTACCTTTGGACAGTCTTCAGCCCTGTAAGCTCTGTGGCATGTGTAATAACTATATAACAGTATTGTACAAATAACTAGATTGGAAGGGGTTCTATTCTTAGTTCTGGCAAGTGTGTGTATAAAAATGTTTGTAGGATAAAGTATTTTGAGGACTTTCCCACCCACAACACTTCCCAGTGCCCTACTTTAGCAGTCCTGCTGATGTCATTCACCTTAGAAGTACCTTTGGACAACTCTCAACACTATAAGTTCTGTGGCATGCGAAATAACTGTGTAACAGTATAGTACAAATTATTAGATAGGCAGGGGTTCTATTCTCAGTTCTGGCAAATGCATGTGTAAGTATGCATGTTTGTAGGATAAAGTATTTTGAGGACGTTGCCACAACACTTCCCAGGGCCCTACTTTACAAGAGTTGTTGATGTCATTCAGCTTAGAAGTACCTTGGGACACTATTAAATCCTGTAAGCTCTGTGGCACATGTGATAACTGGGTAATACTATAGTACACATAACTAGGTAGGGATTCTAAACTCAATACTGGCAACTGTGATACTGTGTGTGTGTGTGTGTGTGTGTGTGTGTGTGTGTGTGTGTGTGTGTGTGTGTGTGTGTGTGTGTGTGTGTGTGTGTGTGTGTGTGTGTGTGTGTGTGTGTATGTGTGTGTGAATCATATACTGTGTGTTTGGGTGAATCATTTCCTCTGGGGGTGTGGGTTATACCATTTTGAGGCATGCACCACCCAGTACATTTCCCATTGCCCTACTTTACAAGGCCTGCTGGTGTCATTCACCTTAG